>NW_017732637.1:192106-225708 GCF_001890085.2 Hipposideros armiger
TCCTCCACAACTAGACTGAAGAACAAAAGGACAGCAACTTGTCTGTTCCCCTTCCCCAATTCTCCAGTGCTGTCCCCCTCCCCCAAACCCCCAATAAAATATTTTAAAAAAAAGAGAAAACTATTAAAAACCTACATAAATTCTTCAGGGGTTTGTTTGGGAATCTTCTTTGTTTTGGGCTTGTTCATTTGAGTTTCCCCTGTCTTTATCCTTTCTTCTCTCTAGAGAAAATTATTAATATAAAACACTGTGTTGATACTGAACATTTTTTCTCTACAAATACACAAGGAAGAAGATATAACATATAACTTTTTAATAAAGAATGTACATGTTTCTTCCTTATGAAACAGCTTACATAAACAGCATCCAGAATTTAAGATGCTTTAAGGAAACAGGAAAAACCTTGTTTAAAATAGAATTGCAAGACTCAGTGTTCTGTACAAGCCATTTTCTGTTTTAATAGTCCTTATTTATACCAAAACACAAGCACAGTGTTTATTTATCAAAGCCTGACACCTCCCATAATACTCTTCTCCCTAAATGTGAAAGTAAAATATAATATTTTTTTCTTTACAAGTTAATTTTATAGAAACATAGTTCCACGTTCTTGAAGACTAGGAGAAAGCAATTAGACATGTACTGCTTGAAATATTTTGAGGAGCATCTGGAATAAGTGCAGGCTTAGTCACTCTTTACGCTTTTCTGACTCTTAAGCTGCTGCTCAGTATACACCTAATAATAGTTAGGAATGCATAAATGAATGGATGAGCTCCTTCCTTTTGCTGATTTTGGTGCCCATCAGGAATCTCCCCAGGGAATGATATGCCCTGGCATCCAGTGCTGTTATCGTCTAATTCGGCATGCTCTTGTTCTTTCTGTCCAGGTTGGAGTTGCAACCACAACATGCTGTGAAAAGAGGATAGGAACTTAGCAATTATGCAAAAGCTGGTATGTACCGCAGAGATTACTTCCGCATAGGACGAAACAATTTTATATTTGTTAAAAACTTATGTATAAAGAAAGATGACTCTACATTTGAGTCTCAGCTGTACTATTTCAGTTTTGCTACCAAAAAAACCCCTGCAAAATTAAAGTAAACCACATAATTTTTTTCTCATGGTTTTGGGAATATTAAAAAATAATGAAAACAGTATTCCTGATTAAGACAGAATTGTAACTACTAGAGTATTATGGCATAGGCACACCCCAGTCAAAACTTCAGTATGTACAGTATAGTGACTAGAGTTAATAATACTGCATTGTATACTTGAAATATGCTGAGAGTAGATCTTAAGTGTCCTCATTTTTTAAAAAAAGCAGCTATGTGAGGTGATGTGTTAACTTGTGATCATTTCACAATGTATATGTAGTATATCAAATCATCACGTGTACATACTAAATATATGCAATTTTATTTGTCAATTATACCTCAACAAAGCTGGAAAAAAATAATAAGGGAAATTGGGTGTGGGATACACAGGAACTCTCTGACCTCCACTCTGCTGACTCACCTGACCCTTGGCTGATGCAAAGTTCCATGGGGGAAGATGGCACAGGATGAGTCTGTGCTCCCTTTCATTTTAGACTCTTGCTTGTACCATTGCTGTGATTAAAGCCTTAACTCTCATTTTTGGCCTGTTGCTTTCATTGGCTACTCTGATACCTAGCAACTCAGCTTTTCCGGCTCAGCTGAGCTCCTGACAAGAATCATACATGTATTGAAAACCACCTTTGTGCCAAGTCAAAAACTATTTTATCTCATTGAAATACTCACACCCCTGTGCATGGTAAGCAAGACTTGCCCCTTCTGTCACGTTGCTTTACACTTGAATCTGCTCTGGAGCACAGGATGCTCAAAGACCCACAGCTCCTGAACAATATTGGAGGTCCCGGTTTTGAGGCTGTATCTGTGTTATTGTATCCTTCCTAAATTGCAGCATTATATAACCCATAATCCTAGGGACTAGTCACAGCTCTGTTCAACCTCATTGTATTGGTGAGGAGTCCTATTCTAATTTTTGCAGTGAGCCTCCATTACATGTTAAACATTTCTTATTTCTTTCACCATGAAGGCATATAGCTCTTGGATGCATCTGTTTCTTTCAGGGCCTTAAGTCCAACAGCTCTAAGCTGTATTTATACTTATTTGTATTTCTTTCTGTTTTGGTGGAGATATTTTTCTTGATTTTGAAAATGGCTATATCTTTTTTATTTTCTTTTTTATATTTTGTTTTCCTTTGGAATATAATTATATTTATTTGTCAGTAAGTTTTTTTGTTTTGTTTTTATCTCCTTGTATTTAACAATGATTATTTTTTGGTGCAGTTATCATAACTTCAACTGCCATATAATTGAAGCATTGAATTAAGAATTATAAGCAACCAATAGCTTTTTACACATAGTTTTTAATGAAGAACAATTAACCAATATTTTTTACTAAAACAATTGTGGTATTTTTTTTTCAGATTACATGACTATAAATGTCAATTTTCAATACCACCCACCTACATTTTTTTTCAGTCCCATCTACCTAACATTTCAAATGAATTAATGTAATTTTACTACAAGTTTTCATGATTCAAAAATATTGTTCTAGGTTTTATAACTTTAAAAGCCTAGCAACAAAAGAAGAGTCTTTTTAGAGAATGTGGATTTTTAGAATTAGAAAGGACCTACACATAGGTCATGGTAATATGAACTTCCTAAGGTTTGCATTACCTAATTTCTGTTCAGCCTATCCTATTCTCATTTTCCCAAGGTTCATTGTTCTCTAATACACTTCCATCAAGGGCATTACCAACTAAGTATGAGTGTAGTCATAATTAGAGAAAAAATAAGTAACTTTTAAATTTAAAATTTTAATGTTACATGTTATTTAAAATCCCTAGACAGATTATACTGCATCCATAAGGAATTGTAACTCTAATGTTTTTTTGAACTCAAAATTCTTGAGTATTGCTCTTTGAGATATTTAAGCAGAAATAATAAAAATAAATTAACCTTCAAAAATTTGTATGCACTATGCTCAGTGAAATAAGTCAGACATGAAAGAATATATATTGTACAATTTCATTTATATGAGCTGATCCTTAAAGGCAAAACTACAGAGATGGAAAGTAGATTAATGGTTACCTTAATCTACCATTAAATTAAGGGGTGGGAATGAAGAGATTGTAAATTGGCTTGAGGTTTCATTTTATGATGATAATGTTCTAAAACTTGATTTTGGTAATGTGGTGATACTTTTGGAATTCTACAAATATACAAAATATATTGAATTGTCAAAATATTGTTATTTAAGTAGGAAAATTATGATATAAAATAATTTGACATAAAAAGAGAAAACATGGTTTGTGGCATTAGAATCAATAGACTTGGGTTCTAGTCACAGCTTTACCATGAATTGGCTGTCTGACCTTGAACAGTTTATTTACTTTCTCTTCACCTTACTTTTCTTATGTACAAAATGAAGTAATAATCCCTACCTAACAATTAGAGCCAACAAAGATAAGGTAGTTAAAACACATTGCATTTTTTCTAGCAAGTAGTAAGGATTTATAATGATATCAGATCTAGTGAGATATTTGGCATGTCTTTCTCTAGGAAAATAAAATTGGCCTCTTGGGTCCATCAATATATTTTTTTAAATGTAATAAACATGGGGGCTTAGATCTAATCCTTCCCATCAAATCTTGAATAATAATTTTCTCAATCTACAAAAAATTGTCAGCATTGTTCTCTCATTTAAAAGGAAACTTTTCTGCCTTGTGAGGATCAAGATTACACACCAGATTGAATATTAACACATGGAGGGTGGGGTTTTATTGTATTGCTACCATTGAAGTTTCACTTACAGAAAGGAGATGGCAGTGGTACCCTGTTAGAATTTGTGATTTGAATTGTTCAGTACTTTCTACCCACTTTCTTCATGAATACATCCTATGTAAGGGCTCCATGAGAAATGAAAAGTGGTGAGGCTCTAGTTTTGAAATTTTGTTTCTCCTGGGCTAACAGGCACTACAGTTAATTCCAACCCCAGGCAGTAAACAATTCCAACATGAGGGCTGTTAAGCTGCAATTATTTTAAGAAAGCTTTTTGGGTGCCAGACCCTATGGTGCCAACTCATTGAAAAGACTGAGCTACAAATGCTAACAAAGTGCAACTGAGCCCCATGGATTTATGAAATATACTAATGTAATTCAGAGAAGCAAAACTACATAACCTGTTTTACGAGTTGTGATTTTATTAAGTATGCCATTAAATTTGAAAGCAAGACATTAAATAGTCTTTTCCCATACATCTATGTGTGGACAAAAAATGGGCCACATACTAAACCTGACAAATTCAGGGGAGGCCAGTATGGCAGGCCTACAAACTCAGAGACCAAAATTAATCATATAGGATTGTCTGAACATAAAAGTTACTAACTAAAAGCAGGTCCTGGCCAGTAGTCACATCCTTGGCCTGTATTCCTTGACAAAGATTAATCTACCTTAAGTGAGCCTGTCTATTGTCTTTTTGCATCTAGGATAACAGATCTTGGAATGTCAGAGCAATCCCTTTGTCCAGACACCTCAGGGCACAACCTCTGCACACCAAAGCAGGAAACTCCAGAACCCCTCATTGTTGTTCTTGTCCCTTGATCACCATCTCTCTGTGCTATTAAATGCTAACTATTAATCACCCTCTACCCACCTATATAAAGAAGTATCTGTTTTCCAATTTACTTTTTATTGAATCCCAGAGATTTCTCCTCTTTGCTTTGTTACCCCCTTAATCTACCACCAATGGGTTTCATGTAACCCTCCTCTTTTGATTCTGATGTATTAAATAAGTTGCAAAACTGCCATTTTCTGGAGCATTTTCTCAATCCATTGAGATTTTGCTGCCTGGCAATTGGCTTAAATAAACTCATCAGCTTTCTCTTAGGCTGGATGTTTTTTCGTGGACATATGTGCCTCCGAATTAAAATGAAGAAACATTTAGTTGTAAAGTCTCAGAATGTTCTAGTGTGAACACAGTGATACTTTTCCCTTGATGTTTCAACTACTGTTTCTTTTATAAAAGGGATTTTGTAATACAGACACTGAATTGATTCAGATATGGTAATGCTGCATTTCAATACTTTTTATCTTTTGTGTACTCAGAAATACTAAAAATCAAATGTTTCTAAGCACTTTTTTCCCTACTCCCATGACAGTATTTTAAACGGTGTTGTGGTTTCTGGGTAAGGCAATGTTGGGGCTGCTTCATGCCATAGCCTTAGGCTGCAAATGCTCTGAGTCCTCCAATTTTATCCTTCAAAATTCTTCAAACTCCTCAGTGCTTTGTTGAGCAGCAGCCCTGACTCTCACATTCACACACCATATGAGCATCCCCAATAATTAGCAATTGTTCAACTTTTAAATAGCACATCGCCTATGACACTTATAGTATGTGGATCTTATTTGGGTTAAGTACAAAAGCTTTTGCTAAGGATTATCCAAAGACTAATGAGTCAGAATCCAAATAACAAACAGTAAGAAAAAAAAGTCAGAACTGAACTCCTATACTCAGGGGTTATGGTTATGATTGATTACATAAGTGGACGGAAAAGGGGCCACATGTTAAACCTGACAAGCTCAGGAGACTGAAAATAACCACAGAGGATGGCGTGAACATAAATTCTTAACTAAGGTGGGCCATGGTGTGAAGTCATATCCTTGGCCTGTAGCTTCCTTGACAAAGGTTAATCTTTACCTTAAGCCTGTCTGTCATCTTTTTGCATCTAAGATAACATACCCTTGCAATATCAGAGTAATATCTTTTTCCTGAACCCCCAGGGGGCACAACCCAGCATACTATTGTTATCCTGTTATCTTATTCCTCAAATACCATCTCTATGTGCTGTAAAATGCTATTAATTATGCTGTACCCACCAATGTAAAAGAAGTGTGTGTCTGCATTTTACTTTTTAATCCAATCCCAGAGATTTTTCCATTTTGGTTTCTCCCACCCTCTTATTCTACAGCTAGTGGACTTCATGTAACCTTCCTCCTTTGATTCTAATGTATAAAATAAGTTGCAAAACAGCCATTTTCTGGAGCATTTTCACAATCCATTGAGATTTTGCTTCCCAGAAATGTCATCAGTTTGGCTCAAATAAACTCATAAATTTTCTCCTCCGCTGGATCTTTTTCATCAACACATAGCTGTAACTGGCATTGATAAGCTGAATTATCTATATTTGATGATTATTGAGATCTTTTCTCTGAACATGTTTTGCAGAGTTCACTTTTTGGAGTATTGTATTTGAGAATTATCTTTTGGGCTTTTCTGTTTCTCAAACCATTTATGAATACTGGGTTTGCATATGTATCTCTACATAAGTTAGAGTTAGAAGGATTGCCCTTACTCATTGGTGTGCATATGTTGGTGACAATGAAGATTATACATATACATACATATATATATATATATATATATATATATATATATACATACACACACACACACACACACACACATATATATATATATATCCATAAATCTGATATTTCTCCTATCATTTTAGATTACTGAGTTTTTTGTATTCTGAAGTGGGCTGCGCTTAATTGGTCCAACCAAGAGCTATATAAAGACAATAGCGACAGAACCATAATGCTCAATATGCTTAGAATACATGCATCATTCATTTGTTAATGCATTTGGGATCTTGAATAAGTCACTTTTGGTTATCAGAGTAGATCTTACATTATACAAGTAGTTTTAATTGTAATTGTGTTCAGAATTGTCAGAGGGTTACATAGAGGTATGTCAGGGGTTGCATGAAGGAATTAAGTGGGTAAGGAGAGTGAGTGGGTGGGCTTTTTTGTCATCCAAAGAGTCATTTTTTACACACATACACATACACACTTGCACAGACTCATAATAGCTACACATAAATATATATTTGTAAATTCTATGTGAAAAAATTCTGATTAAAGCAAGTGCATAACCCATATGATTGGGAAAAAAATATTTAAGGAAGAAAACAGAGGCTAGTGCTCACCAGTGGGAACTTTTCAACTCTAAATCTCTTTGCTTCAATTAGGAACAGGTTTTGAAATGAAAATCAAATTCAGGAATTTCTGGACGGCTTGTTCAAGTCTTGACAAATTGTAAACTATCTGAGACCTGTGACTAGGAGTAGTTCTGAAAATAAAAAGTGCTGTTTCTTTTGGCTTCAATTGGCTTTACTACATTTTTCTTCCAAGACCCAGAGTTGTTTCCTGGCCATGGAAATGTATAAATGTATACTTCACTTTTTTTTTTCATAGGTTTTAAAAGGCAATGCAAACATTGATAAAATATAAGTAGCTGCAGAGACTGTTTTACAGTTAAGATAGGAAGTGCTTCTGCAAAACATTTGGATACTAAACAATAGCTAAGTGGGTTTTTTTTCCATTTCAAACTTTATAGTGCTAAAAATAATACAACAAGCATAATGAGAATGGTATAGGCTATTAAGAGAATTAGTTCTTTTTTTTTTCATTAGTAAAGTAAAAAATCAAAAAGATAATATGGGGAGATTACATCATGGAAGAAAACAGAAAGGAAGCTCCAAGAATCAGTTCCTTCACCAAAACAACTATTGAACTGGCAAGAGCTTATGCATGTGTGAGGGTAGAAAGTAAATGGAAACATCTCTGTACCTTCCTCTTAATTTTGTTGTGGACCTAAAACTTCCCTAAAATTAATAAAGTTTTTTTAAAAAAAGAATATAAGGATCATTGGTGTAATGAAGTAAGCGTAAACACTAGTATATTCTACTTTTGATATGTAACTCCTCTTTTTGTTTTCTATATTATTTTAAAGACAAGTGCATAAAGCAATAAATATGTTAACTGCACAAAAATAGAGTGGTGTAGTGTAATTTGTGTCAATAACAACATAAAGGGAGTAGCAGAGTTGTATAGGAGCAGAGTTAATGTATTCTACTGCAAATAATTTGGTATGAATTCAAAATAAAGTGTTATAAAGTTAGGTTGTGAGCTATAATCCCCAGGGTAACCACTAAGAAAATAACTAAAAACTCTAGAGTAAAGGAAATGCAGGGGTGATTAAAACTGTATACTGAAAAAAAAATTTAAGCACAGAAGGTAATATTGGAGAAATTAAAACATAAAAAAATGTAAAAAATGCATAAAACTTAATAAATGGCACAAGTAAGTACTTCATTATTTGTAATCACTTTAAATATAAATAGATTAAAGTTGGCAATTAAAATTTAAATATTGGTAGAATACAAGAAAACAAAAAACCATGATCCAATCACATGATACTTACGTACTAGAGGCTAACTTTACTTTGCAAGGGAAGTAAAAGCAAAAATAAGTGAATAGAACTGTATCAAACTAGAAAGCTTCTGCACAACCAAAAAACCTCAACAAAATAATGAGGCAACCAACCAAATGAGTGAAGATATTTGCAAGCAACACCTCTGATATCCAAAATACATAAAGAATTAATACAACTCAACAACAACAAAAAATAGCCCTATGAGAAAATGGGCAGAGGACCTGAACAGACAGTTCTCTCAAGAAGACATACAAATGGCCAAGAGATATTTGAAAAACTGCTCAAGTTCACTAGCTATTAGGGAAAAGCAAATCAAAACCACAATGAGATACCACCTCACACCTCTTAGAATGGCTCTTATCAACAAGATAAGTAATAACAAGTGTTGGAGAGGTTATGGAGAAAAAGAAACCCTCATACCCTGCTGGTGGGAATGTAAATTGGAACAGCCACAATGGAAAACAATAGGAAGATTCCTCAAAAAATTAAAATAGAATTATCATACTACTCAGCAATTCCTCTTCTGACTATCCACCCAAAAAATCTGAAAACATTTATCAGTAAATATATATATATATATATATATATATATATATATATATATATATATACACCCCTATGTTCATTGCAGCATTATTCACGGTGGCCAAGACATGGAAAGAATGGAAGTGTCTTTCCATGATGATTGGATAAAGAAGGTGTAGTACATATATGCAATGGAATATTAATCAGCCGTGAGAAAATATAAAATACTGCCATTTGCGAAAACATGGATGGATCTTGAGATTATCAGCCAAGCAAAATAAGTCAGAAAAAGTCCATATGATTTTACGCATATGTGGGATAAACTGAAAGCAGCAAACAAGACAAACAAGCAAAAACATATAGACAAAGATGACAGTTTAGGGGTTACCAGGGGGTAAGGGAGGCAGGGGTGTGGAAGAACATGGTAAACGTGGTCAAATATATGGTGATGGAAGGAAATTTGACTTTGGGTGGTGAACATAGGATGCAGTATATAGATGATTTATTATAGAACTGTATACTTGGAACCTATATAATTTTATTGACCAATGTCACCCCCATAAATTTAAACAACAGGAAGACTAACTTTAGACTAAAAGATACAAAGAGGATAAAAGTGAAAGTATAGAAAATATATTCCATACAAATAATAACTAAGAGAGAGCTGGGATGGCTATACTAATATCAGAAAATATCAATTTTAAACAAGAAAGTGTTAGAAAATTGAACGAGACCAGCTCGCTCAAACGAACGCCCCTGGCTCATCGGCCAGAAGTGCACCGAAAGGGTACCTGAGAGGACTGGGTGGCAGACTGGGAAAGAAAGAGACTAGAGACGAAAGCTGGGGACAGGAGGTCCACTCAGTGCTGATGGCAGAGAGTGGCCTCGTTTATTGTTTGTATACAGCTTTTATAGCAAAAGTAGCTTTTTTTTAGGTAGTGGGTTTTGGGAGCAATCTCCCCGAAGTGAGACAAAACATAGCAAGCAAAAACTGTTAACACGATGGCCTTCTACTCTGCAACTTTCAAGGTTGTCTGTGACGTTGGCTGTTCTTTCTTCAGGGGCACAGTGGAGATGAGATCTACCCAGCAACCTTCCCACGCTGCTCACCCGGGCCTGAGAGCCTGTCAGCTTGCCAACTGTCAGGCTTAACCCTTACTGCAGACCGCCGGCTCTCCACAGGTGCATTCTATATTGACAGAACAGGTCATGAAGAAGATATACCAAGTATAAACATCTACACATTTAACAATAAATTCTCAGAATATATGAAGATCGACAGAATTGAAGGGGAAAATAGACATTTCTCAATAGCAGGTGGAGACTTTAAACCCCTTTCTCAATAATGCATAGAACACCTTGAGTAAAGATCAATAAGGAAACAGAGGACTTGAAGAACACTTTAAATCTACCATTATAATATCATACACTATCGTCTCACTGCCCTAAAATTCCCCTGTGCTCCATCTATTTATCTTTCCCTCTGTCCTCTGAAGCCCTGTAAATTTCTGTTCTTTTTACTTTCTCTCTAGTTTTACTTTTCCAGAATGTCATATAACTGGAATCATACAGTATGTAGCCTTTTCAGATTCACTTTGTTTTAGCTAGCACTATGCATATAAGATTCCTCCATTTCTTTTTGGTCTATTTTCCAGAGCTCTGTCTATATTGTACTTTTAGTTCAGTGGCTATTATTTGTGCTTTAAATAATTATGTACATATATTATTCATTTATTGGTTGTGTATTTATTGACTTTGTTTAGTATCTTTGCTTAACCGATATTTTTCAAAATCTTTTTAAAGTCAATCGGGTCATACTAATATTAAATTTGTCTAACTTGTGTAAGGTTCCCAAGCAATTATATGACATCTATTAGAGTTTTCTAAAATTATTATTTTTAACATTTGTTTAATCTAATTGAAAACTCTTGTGAATGTAGTAGTATAGTGACTGAAATTTATGGTTTTCTAAAATCACAGACTTATGTAGCACATAATTTATTTTTTAATTGGATTATGTCCAGTTTTGTCAAATATCAAATTTACACGTGATAAATTATTTCTATAATCTTAATAAAGGAGAAAGGCTAAATAACAAATAACTGAAAAATATATATGGACAATTAAAAATCAAAGAAAGGTAGAATTATACAAATCACCAATAGATAATTTTTAGATAATCCAGTAAATGATTGATTCAGGTATTCTGCCTTTTACTTTTAAATATTATGTTTAGTTGAATAGTTTTCTGTGGCCTTCATAGAAAGTATTATAACTAAAAGCCACTTTGTTACACTAGTAACTAAATAACAAAACTTCTAGTACTACAACCCGAAGAAACTGGAAGAGAGAAATGTGAAATTGAGGGGCATAATATTATATCGTTCTCATAGAGACATAAATTTATAAATATATTTATTAAATATTATATCTTCCAGAAGTAATTAATGTGAAAAAATCCTATGATTATGTTCTACATATAAAAAACTATATGTTGAAGAATGTTGTAAAAATAATAAAAAATAATTTCGATCAGTATCTTTGTTATAACTAATTTGCTGCATACTTTTCAATCCTTTCCTATCTGTGCACCCTGATTTTTAGCCATAGTAGCAAGCCAACATAGATAAATTAAACATTCTTTTACAGTCCATAATGAAGAAAAAATGAAAACTAGTTAACTAAAACTAATTGTTAGATGAAATAAGAATGTTCAGAGAAATGGTGATTGAACTAATGGACCATTAAGCAAATTAGTACAAATTAATCAATTACTAAACTAACTGGCAAGAAAGAACTTCACCAATGAAAGTTGTCCTAACAATCCCAGAGACATAAACTCTTAGCACTTACTTACATGCAAAGGAATTCATAGGGATACAGAGGTGTACCACAAAATAAGACAGCAAATTAAAAAAAAGATATAGCTGTTATAAACTTGTATTCACCTAAAAGAAAGACATGAAATACATAAACCACGTCTCACAAACTGAAAGAACTACAAAAAGATGGTGATAGATTTTAAAAGGGCTTAATCAGGAACCAAAAGATAAAGCTACAAAATTTTTCCAAAGATTCAGAAGACTTAAACAATATAATGAATAAAATTAATCTAAAATATATTTTAGCATCTTTCATCCAAAAAATATTATAAATTAAATGTTGATAAAATCAAGTCATGAAATAGACTATAAAACAGACACAATGTCTGAAAGACATTAGTTAGAACTAAATATGAAATATAATAAAATGTAACTATTAAACAAAATCTGATACCTCATGGACTAATAGAAAATTACACTAGACACTAAAATTAATCAACACATATAAACTTGTGTGTTACAACATAAGTGGAACTTAAAAAAATTTTATAATTTTAAATTTATTAACTAAAAAATAATATGTAAAATGCGCTCAGTTTTTAAATCATGGCTATAAAGTGATAGCAGTATTAACTTTATGTAAATAAAAGGGAGTAATAAAAAAATTGAGATGGAATAAGATAGTGATAAAAAATATCAAAAGATGATTTTAGGAAACAACAAATAAAATAGATATTTGTATAGCAAAACGAATTATCAATTGTGATGAATACCAAAATAAGCAACATTATGAGTAATATCTCCACATATCAGGCAAAGGATTAACATCCACAATAAAAAAATTTACTGAGATATATAATGAAAATGCAACTCAAAAGATGAGCTAAGGAAAAGAGTAGAAAATCTATATGGGGGTTAACATTTTTGAAAATAGGAACTCTTGAAAATTGCTTGAGGAAGAGTAAATTTTTTGTAAAACCATCTTACTACCTTGGAGTGCTATTTTACAATTGTACAAGCCCATAAACACTGATTCAAGTTACAAATATATGCTAGAGACATTTGGTGGATTTAAATAAGGAAACATAAGGATAGTCATTCCAGGTTTTGTTTTTTGTTTTGTTTTGTTTTGTTTTGTTTGTAATGGTAAACTTTGGGAGGAATCTAAATGTTCATTATTATGGGACTATTACCGGCCAGGAGAGTGTTCCCACCCTCCCCCCCAAATTTTTAAGTTTTCTTTCCTATAGAAATGTTAAGTATACAAATGTTAAGTCTCCTCCCTAGTTTCTTAGTTCCTTAGGTCTTGGCTTTGATTATTCTTCTCATCAGTCTGTGAATCCTAGACTAAAGATTGCTCCTAGCCTGAATCATAAAATTCTTCTATCCCCCAGCTTCTTGATTGCTTTGTAAATCAGTTTCTGAATCCTAAACAATAGAAGTTAGCTTCAGATAACTACTTGAGGGCCTGTGATTTCCTAATATCCCCCCAGGCCAGTAAACTGAATAACAAACCCATTCTGGGCCCAGACAACTGACACCACCTGAGTAACAGGCTGAATGGCCACAGGCTTCATGAGAGCTAACAGATTTATTAATTAAAATCTATTTTTCCTCATTCAGGGACTTTGGGGATACAGAGAATACCCCAACAAGATTGCTGGCCACAACCAAAGAAGCCAACACGGTCTTCCAGGCAGGTCTTGAGACCCTTTCCTCTCATCTGAGATCAGCGAGAGTGAGAGTTCCGTGAATCCCCCAATAGGCAGGGACAGCTCTATGCCCCTGCCCAGCAGGAAGCAGATACAGAAGAAGAGACCTCCTGTCCCTCAATTTCCCATAGAGATTTTATGGGGATCACGTCTCTCAAGGGGTAGACTAGGCAGGCAGTTAGAGGCATGCATTGGGTCTCTGCATTCCTGCACATCCCACAGAGTGCACTGCCAAGGGTACATCCACCCAAAACTCCCCTTTGTATTGTAAATACCTACCCCTGTGGGAAAACAAATGGGTACAACTAGATCAGACCAGTCACTCACACCTGCGCAGTACATCCTGTCAATCACAGATGCCAATCAAGTGGTCCCACGCCCTTAGGGGAACAGCCCATTCTAGAGAAGGGATAAAAACTCCAAGTCCTGGGAAGTCCGTGCCTTTTCCCCTTTTTCCCCTTTTTGGACGCCCTGCTCTTTTGACTATTTATCCCTTTTGAGCCTCGCCTTTGCGCGCGGCCTACTCCAAACTCTTTGGAATATAATTTCTCTTCTAATAATGGGCCCTTGAGCCATTCTCTACTGCTCAGGCCTACTTCTACTTCTTTGAAATGTAATATTTCTTCGAATAAACTACTTTTTCAGTACTTTACTCCGACATCTCATTCAATTCTTTGCTCGAGTTGCCAAGGACCTGGACCTTACGCCGAAAAGGGCTCACTTTCCGACAACAGGACTGGTTAAATACATTTTGGATATTCTTTTATTCATTCTGGATAGTTTTCAAATAAATAGTGTTACGTGAAAACAAGTTTCAAGAAAATACCATTTTAAAATTTATTTAAAAATTAAAATATAACATATGTTATTCATACAAACACACACAAATATTTTAAATGGACATATACATTCAAATTCATGATAGTGGTTGGCTTTAAGGATGGATGCAAAGGAAAGGAATAGGATTATGAAGACAATGAGTAAGAAAATTTTTTCCAAAAAATAATGTGTACTGTATGATTCCTACTATATGATATTCTGAGAATGACGAAACTATGTAGAGAGTAAAAAGATCATTGGTTGCCAGGAATTGGGGGAAGAATGGATAAATTAGGGAGCACAGAGGATTTTTACAGTAGTGGAACTACTGTGTTTGATACTATAGTAGTGGATACATGTCATTTATTTGTAGAAACCCATAGACTGTACAATACCAAGAATGTAAACTATGACTTTGGAAGATAATGATGTGTCAGTGTAGGTTCAAATCTCCGTAACTTTCTCTCAATTTTATGGTGAACCTAAAATTTCTCTAAAAAAATAGTCCTTAAAATAATTTTTAAAATGTAATTTAGCTAGGGTGATGTAAGATTTGATGTGTAAATTTGAATAAACATGATTTCTTAGAGTGATGTGGAGAGTACATTGGCTGACCACTTCTGGTACTGACCATTATACCCATCAACCCTTATAGGAAGGACAGTTCTTGAGGCTCTTGAGAACAGTTGTATACTCTCTAGTCTTTACACTCAATTACTGAGCTTGCTGCCTGAGATGTTGCTCCCAAAATAGTAGGGGATCTGCAAATAAGCATTTACTCTGCTTGAGTTTCCTGCAACTGACTTCTGTTGAATCCACTGCTTGCATTCTAGCTAAAGCGGCCTTCCCTCACATCTGCATTCAATGGCCAGATGATGGAACGTGTGGATAGTGTTTATTTTCCTGAAGTTAAAGAGGAAAACAATCTAAGATAAATAGCCAAGTCTGAGACTTAAAAGCCAGGAAGCCTTACTCTTATACGCCCATTACAAATGTTATAGAGATTATA
Source organism: Hipposideros armiger (assembly GCF_001890085.2). Lineage (NCBI taxonomy): Eukaryota > Metazoa > Chordata > Mammalia > Chiroptera > Hipposideridae > Hipposideros > Hipposideros armiger. Next base: position 207,314 of record NW_017732637.1, read on the forward strand.
AAACCAAATTAGCCACTTCTGATAATGGCTATCACTGGTTTGTGTGTAACAGCTTTGTTTATAGGTAAAACATAGACTGTGTCCAAGAAAAGCAGTGAACCCGTGTTTATCAGTGCCCATCTTCTATTAGTCTGTTGAAGCAGCTTCCACTTCACTTGGTATTCCCCTCTATGTGATAGTTTTTATTCTATTTCATCACATACACAATAAACAACAAAAAAAACAAAACAAGGCCTAAAAGAAATAAAGGTACAGGATAAAGACACCTGGTTTCTTATCTTGTTGTTTTATGATTTTTTAGTAGTCTGTTAATACAATATGCCATCTCAAATAGAGTGTGATTCAAGACTGCAGATATGGTAAATCTGGATGTATGTGACATGGAAAAATGAAACCACAGTAAGGCATAGTAGAGATTATGATAGGAGGCAGAACCAGAGGAAATTGCATAGTTTACTTTCTTTCTTAAACTGTTATACTATTCCACTATAAATGCACTATATATCAATGATTTTTAAAAATAATTTGCAATATTTAACATAGATCATTTCATTGTTCTCTGCCTGTGTGCATACCTAATTTCTGCATTACCATGAATATTCCTTTTAAAATCTCAACTACCTTTTTTTTTTTGCTTCATATAGCATCCTTCATTTGTCCTTATAATTCTTTTAATGGTCCTATATAGTAATGCAATTATGAGAAAAATGGATAGTTTAAAATCTAAAGTTTGTCATTGGAACACCAGCCTGAGTCACAGCAAGAGAATACTCAGATCAGATTAATTGAGGGAGGCTTCTGCTTAGCTGACAATATTTAGGTTGTTGCCTGTTTTGTAATTTAAATTCCTCCTGCAGTTCTCTAAAGGGCAGTAATTTAAATGCATCATTGAAACTTCTACTCGCACACTACACTATCTTACTACAATTATTCAATCTGAAGTAAAAAATTACTCCCCAGCTATTCTTAACCTGATATTTTATCAAATAAAGCGATATATAGATTGTTCTAGGAAGCTTTTAAATAATAAATGAAAAAGAATTCCAGATGAACACATTGCCCTTTAAAGTTAGAAGGGTTTCCTTCCTCAGAGGAGCAACTAACATGCCAGGGCCTCTCTATGTTGACTTAATCGTGTCACCAAAAGAAACTAAATTGTTGAACAAATACAAAGCAAATAGACATGTAGTCCTCATGTGAATTATTTGTGCTCAGTAAAATGTATCACACAGTTTCTGTTGAAATGTAAAGAACTATATATAGAAGCACACACACTTACTACCACACTCACTATTTTGACAACCATTCTTTACGTATAAAATATTTGATAATAGTGCATTTATGAATAATTAGTATTTTAGAAATTAGGAATCTTATGAAGGACCTGTCTGTCTCTCACTGTTGCATATAGAAACTTGAAATAAAAGCAATATATGAACCAATCTTACCCATCAGATAGTTTTCTTGTGCTTATTTTTTCCTTCCCTCCTTTAATATAAAAGAGTTGGTAAATTAATAATAAGAACCAAAATAAACTTCTAAAGTATGTATTATTAATTTTTAACTCTCATCTTATTCTCTCAGTTAGAAAACATTTATTTTCAAGAAACTTTGGAAATATAACAGCAATTTTTCATCAGGCTTACACAGTTCATGAGACCCAGTGATTAAATTCTACTTGATTTTTTTTCAAATACAGTAACTAGATTGTATGTTATGTGATAGTCATCATCAATTTCTTCAGGGAATTATCAGATACCCTTGAAAACTATTTAGGCTTTGAAATCAAGTGTACCTGATTAGAATTTCAGTTTCTATCCCTCAATTTCTAGCCATAGGATCATCCACAATAATTTCTGATCTTTTAATTTCTTCAGCTAGATTTGGAATAAAATATCTTTTTTTAATGTTTTTATTTCTCAATAATTTGAATTGAAGTGTATTTGACATATAACATTATATTAATTTTAAGGTGTACAAAATAATGCTTTAGTATTTGGCAATATTGCAAAGTGATCACCACAGTAACTCTAGTTAACATGCATTACCTTACATAGTTACAAAATTTTTTTTATTGTGATAACTTTTAAGATTTACTTTCTTAGCAACTTTCAAAAATGCTACATATTATAGTATTATTAACTTTATCACCATTTTGTATATTACTTCCCCAAGACTTATTTATTTTAATCTGGAAGTTTGTACCTTTTAACCCCCTTAACCCATTTCTCCCATCCTCACCCCTTCGCTCTGGCAGCCACCAGTCTGTTCTCTGTATCTATGAGCTTGTTTGTTGTTGTTTTGTTGTTGTTATTTCACTTAGCATAATGCCCTTGAGGTCCCTCTGTTGTCACAAATGGCAAGATTTATTTTTTATGGCTGAATATTTCATTATATAAGTATACACACACATATCTATATCTATATGTCTATATATCTATCTATATCATTTATATCTATATCTATATAACAATCTTAATTCATTCATCCATCAATGGATACCTCGGCTGTTTCCATATCTTATCTTGTCTATTGTAAATAATACTGCAGTGAGCATGGGGTGCATATATCTTTCAGAGTTAGCAATGTTGTTTTCTTTGCATAAATACCCAGAAGTAGAATGGCTGGGTTGTAAGGTAGTTCTATTTCTACTTTTTTTAGGAACCTCCATACTGTTTTACATAGTGGCTGTACCAATTTACATTCCCACCAGTAGTGTCTGAGGGTTCCTTTTTCTCCACAACCTTGCCAACACTTGTTATTTTTTTGTGTTTTTGAAAATTGCCATTTTAACACGTATGAGGTGATGTCTCATGTGGTTTTGATTTGCATTTCCCTGATGATTAGTGATGTTGAGCATCTTTACATGTTGTTGTCAGTTTCCATTGCTGTGCAGTACCTTTTTAGTTTGATGTTCCCCACTTGTTTATTTTTGCTTTTGCTTTGGTGTCAGATTTAAAAAGTCATTGCCAAGATTGATGTCAAGGAGCTTACTACCTATGTTTGCTTCTAGGACTTTCAGGTTTCAGCTCTTATGTTCAAGTTTTAATTCACTTAGAGTTAATTTTTGTGTATGATGTAAGATAGTGGCCCAGTTTAATTCTTTTGCATGTGGCTGTCCAATTTCCCCAACACCATTTATTGAAGAAACTATTCTTTCCACAATGTATATCTTGGCTTTTTTTATCACAAATTGATTGTCCATATATGCATGGGTAAAAAATCTTAAAGCATTAAAATTTTGTAATGATTAGTAATTACAAAATAAGTTAATCACTGATGAAAGCAAGGACTCAAAACAGTACATATTATTATCACTATCTTTTTTTATTATTTTAATTTTAATCATCATTTTTTTACTCCTGTGAATAAAAAGCCATTTGTTAGTTTTACTCAAATATTTAATTAAGAACCCTCCTTACCATGCACGATTTCCTCAACTCTTTATGACTTGATGTCCACATAATATGACAATTTTCTTGCCTCTGTCACATTAAAACTAATATACCCATTTTGCCTGAAATATGATTGGCTATATTGCTGACTAGTTTATTGAAAATATATTAATAAATGATTACATACAATATAATGTCATTTTCTTCCTGTGTACTTGGATCTTTCTGTTGAAATATAAGTATCTGGATCAATCAAGCTGTAGGAAGTTCAGGGGTTACTCCTTCGGAACATATTTTTAAATTCCCCTATGTATAATGAAAGCCCTAACTCGTCATTTTTCTTTAATACCCCATATTGCTGAAAAATAAACACATAAGCAAATGGCTAGTGAGTTTTATATCTCCCACAAAGATTTCTTTCATCTCTAGGGTTGATGATTCAAATGGGACATAAAGGTATCAGTAAATTTGTGCTGCCACTAGAATACTTAAAATTTTCTCAAAATCTATCTCATGAGCTTTATTTGCATATTGGCATTTTGTTTGTTAATGTTCTAAGCTGTCCCTGAAAAATTGAGTCTAATCTATTGGCAGGATTATAGCACATTAAAACAGTACTACTTTTGTCTTTAAAGGAATTGATAATGCAATTGAATGTTTAAATTAAGAATATTGTGGGAATGGTATTGAATAATAAATATTCAGGCTTAGATTGGAAATTATTAATCTTAGTTAAATAAATTCATTCTATTTCATTCTTACTAAATTGTTATGGTATATGAAAACTTGATATTTGCCAACGTTAAAAAATTGATGTTGCTATAAAATATATCTGTATAAATATATATCTACTCAATCCTATAAAATGTAAGAAGTACTTTCTAGATTGTACATCCCCATTATCAAATACAGTTGGGACTCCAGAGTAATAAAGCACATTGCACCCTAAATCTGTTGGTATAGTTCATAGACATATGTTGGCATTTAAATCATACATACCAACCTTTAATATAGTAAATAATTTTTGGCCAGGAGGTTTTGTATAAAACAATTGTGTAATTGAGAATTTCTTATAAATTTGTGGGTTTTCTTTATCTGTAATTTTTTTCTGTATATAATTAGACTATATTTTAGCTACATATGTATATATGATTCCTTTAAAATACTACTTATACTCTTACTTTTATTAATGTGAATTTTTGTACTGAATTTTGTCATAGGATCATTTTTAATATAAATATAAGGCACAAGAATTTCTTTGGGAGGTAGAAAATTTCTATTTTTCAGGTATATCTTCCTCCATCCATTAAATTTTACTTATTCTGTAAAGTTGTGCATAAAATAGTACATAGTTTCACCAGACTCTCTCTCACTTTTCATAGATGAGATTAACATGTGATTATAGTGATTATAGGGATGTTTTGCAGTTATTATTACCTTAAATTATGCTATTTATTTGCCATGCTTTTTGCTACTTTTTAAAAATTTCTTGATTTTGTGAGATTGATAAAGTCATTTTCATACAGACTTTTTCTTTAATGGTTGATAATATATACATTTTATTCTTCCCATAACACATTTAATATTTTAGCATAAATATGTTAAATTATAATTAAAATTAATTATAATCTTTGGCCTCTTACAGAATAAGAGAGAAAATTAGAGTAGAATGATATCTCTTTAAATTTCTTTGTTTTATGAATTATTCATATTTATACTTTTAATTCTAGTTTCCTTTGAAGGAAAAATTTGCATTTATTTTTTATTATTTATTTAATACAGTAAATTATTATTCATACCTTCTGATTTGCTATATAAATTTCTTTGTTCACCATAACTTCCCCCTCCTTTTTTGTTTCTTGATTAATATTAATGAATTAATTTTCATTTTAATGATTGGTAGTCATTAGTAATATTTCCACTGATGGTCTCTAGGTAGTACATTTCTGCATCATTTCCCCAAAATGTTGACAGTGTACCCTTTTGCTGGAATGATAGTAGAGAATAACTGAATTCCAATTTAGTGTTATCTTCCACTTCACTTTGAAGCTATGACTTCAACATTCACTGATTCATTTCTGCTTATAAATCATCTCTATTAATTTGATTGTATTTTTGCAGCAGATCTGTCTTTTTTCTTTGATTGTTTTCCCTATTTGTCTTTATAGTTGATGTTCTACAATTTGAGTGTGCAATGGTTCAGTGGTGATTTTTCTAAAATTTCCTTAGTTCTGCTAATATAGATGGTAATGCATTTAGTCTGAGGACTCAAAAATTATTTGTTAGAAGATATTCAGTCATAATATTCCTTCATATTCAAATAGTTTCCAAATGTTCCTTTTTCCTTGTTACCAGTATTCCTTCCCTCAATAACTTCGTTCTTTCTTTCTTTCTTTCTTTCTTTCTTTCTTTCTTTCTTTCTTTCTTTCTTTCTTTCTTTCTTTCATTAGTTTCAGGTGTATTATGTTAAGTGAAATAAGTCAGTTGGAGAAAGACAAATACCATATGATCTCACTTATATGTAAAATCTAAAAAACTGAATGAATAAGCAAAGTGAACAGAAATAGTCTCAGAGATATAGAGGAAAAGCTTATGGTTGCTAGATGGGAGGGGGGAGGGGATGAGAAAGAAGGGGAAGGGACAAGACAACATAAATAGGTAAGTACAATATTGCCACAGGGATATGGAAGACAGTTTGAGGTATATAATAATGTTGTAAATATTTTGTAGGGTGTCAGATGGTCACATGTCTTATTAGGGAGACCACTTCATGGATGGGGTAGAGGCTTGATCACTGCACTGTACACCTGAAGATGATGTTGTGTAATATTGTACCTCAATAACTTCTTTTAACTATGTGTTGGAGCTACTCATTTTAGCCACAGTATCTCTGAACTTATTTTTTATATTTTCCATTTATATCTCTACATGCTTCATTTCAGATTCTTTATATTTGTTCTCCAATTTACTAACTCTTCAGCTGTGCTGTGTCTAATATTTATTATGTTTATCAACCATGTGTGTGAATTTTTATAAACATCTGAATGTTTTGTATCCCAAATCATTTTTCATAATTATTTCTTATTTGTATATTTTCTGTTGCAGTGCAATGAATCACTAAAGCCTAGTGGTTAAAACAACACACATTTATTGTCTCACAGTTTCTGTGAACCTGGAGTTCCTGGCATGGCTCACCTGGACTCTGCCCAGGTCTTATTAGGAAGGCTATGACCGAGGTATGGGTCAGGCTGCATTTTCTTCTGGTGCCTTGACTGGGAAAGAATATGTTTACAAGTTCATTTAGATTGGTGTCAGGATTTGTTTCCTTGTGACTCTATACCTGAGGTCCCTAGATTTTTCTTTCTGACTGCCGATTTGAGGCCACCACAGGCTTTGGAGTCTGCCCTCAGTTTCCTGCCATGTGGTCCTCCCATAGGCCCTCTCACATAGTGAAAGCTTACTTCTTCAAGGCCAGCAGGAGAGTCTCAATCTCTTTCTTCTCTCTCTCATTCATTCTCTCACTCTCTTCCAGCCCCCAATGGATAAGACTCTTACATAACAAACACAGTCATGGGAGTGGTAGCCCATTATCTTTGTCATATCTATTGATTCAAAGCAAGCCATAGATTCCACCTGCACTCCAGGAAAAGGGAGTACACTAAAGTGTGTTTCTTGGGGGTTCACCAATCATGTGTTTACATTATTTAATAAATCCCTTTATACGTTGCATGATTGCCAGTCTTTATATTTGTGGACATTCTTAACAATTAAATTCATGGTCCTCTTGGAAATAGCTAATAATGTCTCAATATGTGGATATTTAATATCATTACTTTTTTGCATTTTCTGTTAAGAGAGTATTTTTTGTTTGAAATCTGATAACTCTCTAATTTTTCTGTGCATTTTATTGTGTGAGAAAGACATTTCAAAGTGAATTTGCTTTAAATTTCACATATTAATATTTAGATACTTGTTACTAATTTACTATTTTTAGTATTGCCTATAGAAGTTATTGTAAAAATTCTATAGAAGGTGGGAAAGGAGTGTTAAATAAATTTATTCCACATTTAAATAAATATGCTGAAGTAATGATCATGTAATGGTTTATACAAATTCCTTTTAAGAAAGTCATCAGATAATTTTGAAACTAGATATAATAATGATAATAATACAACACAATATATGTAGTTATTTAACTTATTTATATAGTTTAAAAGTGCTTAATCAATATACTTACTGCTCACCCTTATCACTCAAACTATTCATGTGGTTATACTGGGATACAACCTGTGTTTTACACTGATCATCTTTTCCTAAAAAATATTAGCTAGTCAGGGTTTCTTGATACCCAAGTTATCAAAACCTTTAACCAGATCCGTCTCAAAACTTTAATAATATACCTAAATGACCTTAGATTTTCTTTCCTTACCCAGCTGTCATTTCAAAATGCCTGAGGCTGGAATAATATTCCTTGCCCGCAGCAACCCCATGGCACCTGCCCTAATTTGAACCTCACTTTTTCCATCTCCCAGCACTTCCATTGATTATATCATATTGTAATTGATTTTTTTAAGGTTGAATTTAAACTGGTTTAAGGTCATTCCTCACTTTATTAGATTTATATTTATTTTGCCTTTCTCTTTCTTTTTTTAAATACATAGAAGCTAATATTTGAATTCGCAGTGATTTTTTTTTCCTCTGCCTTCTCATCACTATCTCCTTTAATGAAGAATTATTTAATGACTTGTAAGACTGAAATGCTGTGGTTTGTCCATTATTCCCTGTAGGAGAATAAACCCCACATAGCTCAATTACCTTTAATTTTAAATCTATTATAATCCCCTGAAATAAAGTCAATAATAAATCCCTGACAGATAAGACATCTTAACACCATTTTTTGTCATCTGAGTTATTAAATTTTATATCTTGCAAGTGATTCTTACACTATTAACTTACATTAAAATAACTTAATAAAATGAATCTAACTCATAATGATAATATCACATTACTATTTTTTAAATTAGTAGCAGGTGTACAAAAGAATGCAATAGTTATACTTTTCACCCTTCACAAAGTGACAAACCCCTCCCCAATCCATCCCCCCCGATATCATACATATCTATTAAAATTCCATTGACTCCATTCCTCACACTATTCTTCACATCCCGTGACTATATCTATATGTATGTATGTATGTATGTATGTATCTATCTATCTATCTATCTATCTATCTATCTATCTATCTATCTATGTATCTATGTATGTATGTATGTATGTATCTATCTATCTATCTATCATCTATCTATATCTATCATCTATATTAAAGTATAGTTGACTGTCAAGAGCTGGCTCAACAACTGGGGCACCTGGGTGATCAGACCAGGAGCCCACCAAACGGTCCCTGAGCAGGATTGATCGACACGAGGAATGGAGAAAGAAAAGAGGTGGCACAGACACCAAAAACGGGATTAGGAGGAACACTCTGCTGCTGGTGGTGGAGAGTGCCACTGTTTATTAGATACACATTGGTTAAATAGAAAGCAACTTCCTTATTTGCAGGGAAGCTTCCTTAGCTAAGCACAGAGATTTTGGTAGGGCGTTTCAGGAGGGGGCTTTGGGTGTAGGCATACAGAAACCAGGAACTAGGGCCAGGGATTTCAGGAGATCTGAAAACCCCTCAGCAATGAGTCAACAGTGAAACTGTAAACAAGCCTTACAGTGGGCTCTGCGGTGGGCTTGCTGTGGGAATGGGTACTTTTGGGAGTGTCCAAGCATTGCGTATGCAGTTACTAAGCAGACTCTTTTATCCAGCCTCTCCCTCAGGCATAGAGGCATGTAGCAGTTTGCCACAGCCTCAGTATCCCCAACTGTCCTCAATTGGCTCCCAACAGTTGACATACAATATTATCCAACATCAGCTTCAGGTGTACAGTGCAGTGGTTAGGCATCTATGCCATCCATGTAGTGGTCTCCCTAACAAGACATGTGTTCATCTGACACCCTATAAAATTTTTACAACATTATTAATTATATTCCCCAAACTGTCTTTCATATCCCTGTGGCAATATTGTACCTACTAATTTATGCTGTCTAATCCTTTCCGCTTCTCCTTCATCCCCACCCCCGTCCCAACTAGCAGCCATCAGTTGTTCCTCTATATCTCTGAGACCATTTCTGTTTACTTTGCTCATTTATTCAATTCTTTAGATGCCACATATAAGTGAGAGCATATGGTATTTATCTTTCTCCAACTGACTTAATTTGCTTATCGTAATGTTCTCTAGGTCAATCCATATTGTTGCAAATGGTAAGATTTCCTTCTTTATAGCTGAGTAATACTACATTGTATAAATGTACCACAGTTTTTTTAATTCAGTCATCTNTGCATAAAAGCTGTCATTAAATTTGTCAGCAAAGTTAGAATAATTCACAATGGTAATTCTCTTTGTCAAAGATTTTAAGTTTAATTATTTTCTTGTTGGAGAGTCTTTAATTCTAAGAATGTTATTCCTTTAAGCAATTCTAATTATATGGAATTTGAAGTTGATTTTATGCTTTGATTAATACCACACATAATCAAATTCAAGTGTTAGAAGAGTCTGAGTCTCTAAGTCATTAAAATGTGTATTTTAATACAGACTCATTTGGAGCCCAAAGAGATCAAATTTTAGTGTTTGTGTTTAGAACAACAACAAATTATGCAAATATTATGATTTTGAATTATTTATTTTAGCTCCTGTTTTAAAACATTCTCTCTTGAAACTTAATTTTTCAAATATGAGTTTATTGCAATCAAACTTAAGAATGTCTATTTAGCATCTGTATGATTATGGAGTTTGAGAAAAGAAATGCTGTCTGTTTTCCCTAAATATGATGTGTCAGGCCTCCGTATCTGCATGTGGTTTATTTCTTAGTCTCTGGAGTACATTTATCTTACTAGGGCCTCTAGGGTGCTAAATATTTGTTTTATTATTCACCTTAATTAATATAACATATTGGGGCGATGTGATATTGTGTTAGGATATCCAAATGTTCAGGATCTCCTAGTACTATAAAATTATGGAGGACAGAATAGGTAATACAGCTCAAGGACAAAACTGTAAGTGTGCATGGTTACCTGTTTCTGTAAATATGAACTGTTTCTAATCTTTTTCTCTGATAATAATAAATAAATAATAAAAAATAATACACTCACTGAATCGATGCCATATTTCTGATCCAGGCCATAACAATCTATTCTAGCAAGGACTACATGACGGTTCCAATTGGGCTACTACTTATTTGAGTTGGTCATAACCTAGAGTCATCCTCCAGGATCCATGTGTTTTCTGCTGATGAANTTAGAGAAATGTCTCTTCATATCCTCTGCCCATTTTTTAATTGGGTTGTTTGTTTTTTTGGTGTCGAGTTGCATGAGTGTTTTATAAATTTTGGATATTAACCCCTTATCAGATATATCATTGACAAATATCTTCTCCCATTCAGTAGGCTTCCTTTTTGTTTTATTGATGATTTCCTTTGCTGAGAAAAAACTTTTAAATTTGATGTAATCCCATATGTTTATTTTTTCTTTTACTTCCCTTGCCTGAGAGGATATATCAGTAAAAATATTACTCAGGGTAATGTCTGCAAATGTACTACCTATATTTTCTTCTAAGAGTTTTATGGTTTCAGGTCTTACATTTAAGTCTTTAATCCATTTTGAATTTGTTCTCCTATATGGCATAAGAAGGTGGTCCAGTTTCATTTTTTTGCATGTGTTAGTCCAATTTTCTCAGCATAATTTATTAAATAGACTATCTTTATCCCAATGTAAATTCTTGTTTCCATTGTCATAGATTAAATGACCATATATGAATGGATTTATTTCTGGGCTCTCTATTCTGTTCCATTGATCTATGTGTCTGTTTTTACGTCAGTACCATACTGTTTTGATTACAGTAGCCTTGTAGTATGATTTGATGTCAGGTAGCATGGTACCTCTGACTTTGTTCTTATTTCTCAGGATTGCTGCCACGTCCAGCGTGGCTAGTCGAACGGGCCGGAGTGGGGACGACAGAGGATTATGAAAAACAGACAAAGGAGTACTTGAAAGTGGGAGCTAGGTGGACAGCTGTCTCCTGATGGGAGGACAGTGACCCAGTCTAGCAGCCTGGGTTTATTGACATAGCCTTGCTTGTGCGGTGGGAGGAAAGGGGAGGAAACGGCTTTGGGCAATGAATGTTCCAAGCATCAGCTGCAGGATGTTTGCAACCAATGTATCAGAATTCAGGGTATTCTGTACCCAGTGTATCAAAACCACCTCTGGGTGCTGGAAACCTCCTCTGTATGCTGAGGTGTTGTACAAGCCTTGCTAAGGACGCAGCCAGAAAGTATGCCTTGCAGTAGCTAGCCTCTCCTTTACAGCTCCGGATGGGCTTCTCGTCCCCCAGCAGATTGCTGTGGCTATTCAGGGTCTTTTATGGTTCTATATAAATTTTAGGATTATATTTTTTATTTCTGTGAAAAATGCCCTTCATAGTTTGATAGGAATTGTATTAAATCTATATATTGCCTTAGGCAGTATGGACATTTTAACTATATTAATTTTTCCTAACTATGAGCATGGTATGTGTTTCTATTTATTTGTTTCTTCTTTAATTTCTCTCTTCAGTGTCTTATAGTTTTCTGAGTACAGGTCTTTTACTTCTTTGGTTAAATTTATTCCTAAGTATTTTATAGTTCTTGAATGGGACTTAAATGGGACTGTTTTCTTAATTTCTCCTTGTGATATTTTGTTATTGGTTTATACAAATGCAACTGATTTCTGAATATTGATTTTGTATCCTGCTACCTTACTGAATTTGTTTACAGTTCCAACAGTATTTTGGTAGAGTCTTTGGGGTTCTCTCTATATAGTATCATGTCATCTGTGTATAAGGAAAATTTTACTTCCTTCTTACCAATTTGGATGCCTTTTATTTTTTTTCTTGTCTGATTGCTGAGGCTAGAACTCCCAGAACTATGTTGAATAAAAGAGGAGAAAGTGGACAACCTTGTCTTGTTCCTGATGATTTTAGCTTTTCCCCATCGAGTATGATGTTAGCTGTGGGTTTATCATATATGGCCTTTATTATGTTGAGATATGATCCTTCTAGTCCCACTTTGCTAAGAGTTTTTATCGTAAATGGCTGCTGGATTTTGTCAAATGCTTTTTCTGCATTGACTGATATGACCATATGGTTTTTATTTTTCATTTTGTTGATGTGATCTGTCACATTAATTGATTTGTGGATATTGAACCAAACTTGCATACCAGGAATGAACCCCACTTGATCGTAGTGTATGATCTTTTTAATGTGATGCTGAATTCTGTTTGCTAATATTTTGTTGAGGATTTTTGCATTGATGTTCATTAGGGATATTGGTCTGTAGTTTAATTTTTTTGTAATGTCTTTGTCTGATTTTAGGATCAGGGTGACAGTGGCCTCATAAAAAGAGCTTGGGAGCCTTCCCTCCTTCTGGATTTTTTGGAATAGTTTGAGTAGAATAGGAGGTAATTCTTTTTTGAATGTTGGGTAAAATTCACTTGTGAAGCCACCTGCTCTATGGCTTTTGTTTTTTGGGAGCTTGTTGATTATTCTATTTCCTTGGTAGTAATCAGTCTATTCAGATTTTCTGTTTCTTCTTGAGTTAGCCTTGGAAGGTTGTATGCTTCTAGAAATTTGTCCATTTCTTCCAGATTGTGAAATTTGTTGTCATATAGTTGCTCATTGTGTTTTCTTAATTTTTTTTTTGTATTTCTGTGGTGTCTCTTGTCATTTCTTCTCTTTCACTCCTGATTTTATTAATTTGAGTACTCTTTTTTTTTTGACAAATCTGATTAGAGGTTTGTCAATTTTGTCTATCTTCTAAAAAAACCAGCTCTTGGTTTCATTGATCTTTTGCATTGTTTTTCTGGTCTCTATTTCATTTATTTCTGCTCTGGTCTTTATTATCTCCTTCCTCATACTCCCCTTGGGCTTATTTTGCTGTTTTTTTTCCCAGTTCCCTAAGGTGTAAGGATAACCTGTTGATTTCAGATTTTTCTTGCTTCTTTAGGTAGGCCTGCATTGCTATGAACTCCCCTCTTTGGACTGCTTTCACTGCATCCTGAAAATTTTGGCATTGTGTTTTCAATTTCGTTTGCCTCAAGGTATCTTTTGATTTCTTCCTTGATCTAATTTTTGACCCACTTGCTATTTAGTAGCATGTTATTCAGCCTCTATGTATTTGTGTGTTTTCCGGATTTTTTCTTATAATTGATTTCTAGTTTAATAATATTGTGGTTGGAGAAGACACTTGATATGATTTCAATCTTCTTAAATTTATTGAGACTTGTTTTGTGGCCTAATGTGTGGTCTGTCTTGGAAAATGTTCCATGTGCACTTAAGAAGAATGTATATTGTGTTGCTTTGGGGTGAAATGCTCTAAAAATATCAATTAAATCCAGCTGGTCTAAAGTGTCATTTAATTCCACTGTTTCCATAGTGATTTTCTATCTGGAGGATCTGTTCATTGGTGACAACTGGGTATTGAAGTCCCCTAGTATGATAATGTTACTGTTGATCTGTCTTCATGTCTGTCAATACCTGTTTTATATATTTAGGTGCTTCTATGTTGAGTGCATAGATGTTTACTAGGGTTATGTCCTCTTGTTGGATTGATCCCTTTATTATTATGTAGTGCCCTTCTTTGTCTTTTATTATATTCTTCAATTTAGAGTCTATTTTGTCCGATATAAGTATTGCTACTCCAGTTTTTTCTCATTTCCATTTGCATGAAATATCTTACTCCATCCCTTTACTTTCAGCCTGTATGTTTCTTTTGATCTGAGGTGAGTCTCTTATACACTGTATATACAAGGGTCTTGTTTTCTTATCCATTCAGCCACCCTATGTCTTTTGATTGGAGCGTTTAATCCATTTACCTTTAGCATGATTATTGATAGATGCATAGTTATTGCCATTTTGTTATGTATGTTTCTGGTCTTCATTAGTTAGATTGTTTTCCTCTTTCTTCTGCTTACAGAAGTCTTTTTAACATTTCCTGTAATGCTGGCTTGGTAGTAATGAATTCCTTTAGCTCATGCTTTTCTGGGAAGCTCCTTATCTTTCCTTCATTTTTAAATGATAGTCTTGCTGGATAAAGCAACCTAGGTTGTAGGCCTCTGTTTTTCATCACTTTGAATACCACCTGCTACTCCTTTCTGGCCTGCAAGNTCACTTTCACCTCCTCTATTTAACATAGTATTGGAAGTCTTAGCATAGCAATCATTAAAGAAAAAGAAATAAAAGGCATCCAAATTGGAAAGAAAGAAGTAAAACTGTCACTATTTTCAGATGATGATGATATGGTATTATATATAGAGATCCCCAAAGATTCCAATAATGAACTATCAGAAAGAGAAACTAAGAAAGCAATCCCATTTACAATTGAAAACAAACCAACAAAATCAACAAAAATCCCCCCAGAAAACAAACACCCCCAAAAAACCAAACAAACAAACAAAGAAAACAAACAAACAAAAAAAACAAAAAAAAACAAAAAAAACCCAAAACCAACCTAGGAATAAATTTAACTAAGTAGGTAAATTTAAAAGATAAATTTAAAAGACCTGTACTTGGAAAACTATAAGACATTGAAGAAAGAAATTGAAGAAGATACAAATAAATGGAAGCACAATACTATGCTCATGGATAGGAATAATTAACATCTTTAAAATGTCCATACTTCCCATAGCAATCTATAGATTCAGTGCGATCCCTATCAAAACACCCATGGCATTTTTAACAGGGCTAGAACAAATAATCTTAAAATTTATATGGAACCACAAAAGACCCCAAATAGCTACAGAAATCTTGAGAGAGAGGAATAAAATTGGAGGTACCACTCTGCCTGATATCAAACTATACTCTAAGGTTATAGGAATCAAAACAGCATGGTACTAGCATAAAAAAAAGATACATGTATCAACGGAACACAATAGAGAGCCTAAAAATAAACCCACACCTATATGATCATTTATTCTATGACAAAGGAGGCAAGAACATAGAGGGGGACAGAGGCAGTCTAGTCAATAAATGGTGTTGGAAAACTGGACATATACATGCAAGAAGTGAAACTAGTCCACCTTCTTACCCATATACAAGAATAAACTCAAAATGGATAAAAGACTTAAATGTAAGACTCCAAGCCATAAATCTCCTAGAAGAAAACATAGGTAGTAAACTCTCTGACATTGCCCTTAGTAATATTTTTTTCTGATCTGTCTCCTCAGGAAAAGGAAACAAAAGAAAACATAGACAAATGTGACTATATCAAACTGAAAAGTCTTTGCACAGCCAAGGAAACTGCGAACCAAATGAAAAGCAAGCCTATTGACCTGCTGAGTGGGAGAAGATATTTGTCAGTGATACATCTGATGAAGGGTTAATATCCAAAATTTATAAATGATTCATATAACTCAACACCAAAAAAACAAACTAATTAAAAAGTGGTCATAGGACTTAAGTAGACATTTCTCCAAAGAGGACATACACGTGGCCAATAGACATATGAAAAGATGCTCAGTGTCACCAATCATCAGAGAAATGGAAATTAACACCATGATGAGATATCACCTCATATCAGTCAGTATGGCAAGTATCAATAAACCAACAAACAAGTGTTGGCAAGAATGCAGAGAAAAGAGAACCCTTGTACATTTTTGGTGGGATTGCAAATTGGTGCAGCCATTATGGAAAATGTTTGGAGGTTCCTCATAAAATTAAAAACAGAATTACCTTGTGACCCAGCAATGCCACTTTTGGGAATTTATCTGAAGAAGTCCAAAACATTAACTCAAAAAGATATATGCGCCCCTATGTTAACTGTACCACTATTTACAATAGCCAAGATAAGGAAGCAAACCAATACCCATCAATAGATGACTGGATAAAGAAGAACTGGTAAATATATATAATGAAATATTACCCAGTCATAAAACAGAATGAAATCCAAATTTACAACAACACAGATGGACCTAGAGGGTTTATGCTAAGTGAAATAAGTCAGACTGAGAAAGACAAATACCATATGATATCATTTCTATGTGGAATGGAAAGAACAAAGCAAACAAACAAAACAGAAGTGGACTCATATATACAGAGAACAAACTGACAGTTGCCAGAGGGTAGAGGTGTTTGTGTGGATGGGGTAAAATGGTGAAGGGAATAAGAAACACCAATTAGTAGTTACAAAATAGTCACAGGGATTTAAAATACAGCATAGAGAATATAGTCAATAATGTTGCTATGCTATGTATAGTGCAGGTGGGTACTAGACTTATGGAGGGGATCACTGCATAATTTATACAAATGTCTAACCACTATGTGGTATGCCTGAAACTAATACAAAATAATATTTAATTTCAACTGAACTGAAAAANGGCACCATCTGCAGATCATGTTGTAGATTACACCAAGTGGTCTTGGGCAGGGCACAGGCAGTGGCTAACCTTGGCCTGAAGCTGATCCCTTCCTAAGAGGCCCCAGCGCCACCCTGTTGCACAGCCTGTGACCACATCAACACAACACCCAGGCACCTGCACAAATGACAAACCCAGAGGGCAGACTCAGCAGGTACCAGAGCCAAACTAATGTGAATCTTCCATAGGGCTGGCCCATGCACAATAGCTTCTCAACTGTTGCCATGCCCAGTCCTCAGAACCAATCAGCCTGAGTGTCAGTCCCTCTCACTGACATGCCAACAACAACCAAGGCACAACTACAATAGGAGGGCAAATACAAGTGACATAACTGGAGCACTCAGCTCAGTTGACCAGGGAGACTGCACCATTGGCCCCAACAGGATAACTACTACATAAGGCCACTCTACCAAGACTGGGAGACATAGTAGCTTTCCAAATACATAGAATCAAACATAGGGAGGCAGTCAAGATGAGGAGACAAAGATACATGTCCCAAATGAAAAAAACAGAACAAAACTCCAGAAAAGAAATAAACAAAATGGAGATAAGCAACCTACCAGATGCAGAATTCCAAACACTGATTACAACAATGCCCAATGACCTCACTGAGAACTTCAACCAAGAAATAGGAAACATAAAAATTGGAGATAGAAAACATAAAAAAGAATCAATCAGAAATGAAGAATACGGTAACTGAAATAAAGAATACATTATCAGGGATCAACAGTATTACATAAAACAGAGGATAAAAACAACAATTTGGAAGATAAGGTAGCAGGAAACACCCAATTGGAACAGCAAAAAGACAAAAGAATAAAAAAAAAATAAGGATAGTTTAAGGGACCTCTAGGACAACATCAAGTGTATCAACATTTGCATCAGAGGGGTACCAGAAGGAGAAGAGAGAGAGCAAGGAATTGAAACCTATTTAAAGAATAATGATGGAAAGCTTCTCTATGCTGGTGAAGGAAATAGATTTACAAGCCCAGAAAGCACAAAATCCCAAAGAAGGTGAACCCGAAGAGGCCCACACCAAGACACATCATAATTAAAATGCCAAAGGTTAAAGTAAAACTAAGAATCTTAAAAGCAGCAATAGAAAGGCAGTTAGTTACCTACAAGGAACCTCCCATAAGACAGTCAGTTGATTTCTGAACAGAAACTTTGCAGGCCAAAAGGGATTTGCACAACATATTAAAAGTAATGAAATGAATGGGCCTACAACCAAGATTACTCTTCCTAGTAAAGCTATCATTTAGCATTGAAAGACAGATAAAGAGCTTCCCAAACATAAAAAGCTAAAGGAGTTCATCACCACAAAACCAGTATTACAAAGAATGTTACAGGGACTTCTACAAGAAGAAGAAGAAGGAAAAAAAGTATAAACATGAATAAGAAAATAGCAATAACTACTTTACAACTGTCAACAATTTACTTTAAATGTAAATGGATTAAATGCTTCAGTTAAAAGACATAGGGTGGCTAAATGAATAAGAAAACATGACCTATAC
>NW_017732637.1:230363-235022 GCF_001890085.2 Hipposideros armiger
CTTGTTGCTCTAAATGACTATAGGTCTATCTAGAGAAAGACTGGGTATTCGTTAATGGTGTATTTACCATGGTATTCCTATATCTTTCTTCCCTAAAACTTGGCCACTTTTTCAGTCAGTAGATTCTGAATCTGAAAATGACTGAAGTCCAGAAACTGGGCAAGGGATCATAACATTTTTATTAGGCTGACTGTTTTCAGCCACCTGGTCAACCATCCTCTGTTTCCTCTGGTGATGACCTAGGTGGTGACCCTTGCTAATTGACCACTTATTTGTTCCTAGGGACACTGTATTCTATGAACCATCCTCATAACTCTGTGATTAAAAATCCTTGGCTGCCACTCTAATCCTCCCAGTCATTAAGATAATTAGGTACTTTTGATCGCTAGATTCTGGCACTAAAGCACTGCTCTCGGTCCTGTATTGTCTCTATTGTTTCAGGGTTCTAGCATCCATATTGCTACCAGTAATCCTACCTCTGAAAGTCTTTCAGCATGCAGACTGTCTTACAGGAGAGAGCAAATGATCTTGTTTAGTAATATTAGTGTCTTTTTCCCCAGTGTATTGTTCATAGCTTTGGTAAATATGAATGCTCTGGGCCTTCAAATGAACATCATCATCTGGTGAGTCTTATAGTCTAAATATGTCCATTTCAGCATGATGACTTCCTTGAACTCTTATTCCCTTCTTCCATTGTCTGCTACAGCAATTCTGAAGTTTTACCTATACTTAACATTGCTTTTTCATGTTCCTAGGAGGCAACATATAGTCATTTTGTACAATCTCCAGGAATATTTTCCAGCGATTTAAGCCATGTATTTTGAGAGAAATCTCTCAAACCAATAAATTATCCTGTACTCATTATTTTATTTCTGCTTTCTTTATCAGTACAGGCTCAGTGCAGATTTGGGCAACACTGTGGAGTGATTTGGAGAAATACATGGCCATCAGAGTTGCCCCATGTTGCACTGAAATGGTCAACGTTTTGTATCTCCACTTTGCCATTGGGTGGAGACTGTCTCGGGAAGGTGTGCCTTTATGCAAGGTAGTTCTCCACAGCTGAGGCAAAGTCTGAAAAGCTGAGTGCCGGAGGCTGTCTGCTGAAAGCTAAGGCATTATTAAGTCCTTCCTAGAAAGGTGGCCTGTGTTGTACATCTCACTCTTCACCATACACAGAAGTCAACATTATATAAAAATATCCAGATAATTTAGACAACTGAAGAAAGTGTAATAATTCTTTNCCATTAACCCTCCACCTCAAACTTTGACAAATTGACCTATTATCTCTATAATTTTTCCTTTTCCAGTTCCAGAGTGTCATATAAATATAATTGAAAAGTATGTATGTAGCCTTTTCAGACTGGCTTCTTTGATTTATCAATAATCATTTGAAATCCATTTATGTCTTTGCATGGCTTATTTTTATTACTGGATAATATCCCATTTTTAATCAATGTGCCACAGTTTACTTATACACCAACCTATTAAAAATATCTTGGATGCTTCCTGTTTGGCAATAATGAATAAAGTTGCTAAATATTCACATACAGATTTTGGTGTTTTCAAATCAGTTAATAAATACCTAACAGCACATCACTAGAATATAAAGTAAGATGATGTTTAGTTTTATAAGATACTACTGAACTCTCTTCCAAAGTGGCTTTACCATTTTGCATTTCCTCCAGAAATGAATGAGAGCTCCTGTTGCTCAACATTCTCACCAGCAATTGCTATTGTCAGTTTTTGGAATGTAGCCATTTCAATAGATATTTGGTGCTATCTTACAACATTGTAATTTGCATCTAAGGAAATGTGATACTGAAACTCTTTTCATATGCTTATTTGCTATCTGCTTATCTTCATTGGAAAAACATCTGGTCAGATCTCCACATTACATTGTTGGATTGTTTGTTTTCTCATTGTTGAGTTTTAGGGTTTTTTCATTACATTTTGGATATATTTCCTTAATTAGATAAATGTTTTGCAACTATTTCTTTTGTTATATAGCTTGACTTCATTCTCTTAATAGTATATTTTATAGAGCAAAAAATTTTAATTTAATAAAGTTTATTTTTTTTCTTTCATGGATCATGCTTTTGATTTTGTATCTAAAAGTAGTGTTTAATTCTTGTAGAAATAGGTAATTCTCTATGCTTAGAGTCTTTCAAACTAACAGTAGGGATTCTAAGTGTTGATGGAACTATTGATCATACAAACATTAAAATTATGTCTCCTGTAGTAAACACCAATAAAAGAGTTGTACATTAATCAGGAAATCAATAGACTTGCCAATAAAAAGGCAACATTTGGCAGGATGCTGTTGTTGGAAAACCTGGTGGCTGAGGGACCAAAAACTAAGTAACTCAGCAAATGACCTATTTATTTGACTTCAGGCTATTCTCAAATTGTATACTAAGAAATTCAATGTAGAACCAAAATGCAGGAAGCTATTGCCTATTCATTCATTTTTTTCATTAAGAGTAAAAACTAGCTTATTATCATAGTAGCATTTACTTATTCAATTTCGAAAACATTTACCTTGTATTTTCCATTAGAACTGTACTAACTAGTCCAAACTGGCAGAGTATTAATGAAAAACATAAATGTCAATTTTCTTCTTTCCCACAAATTCTTTTCAATATTTTTTATTTTAAACTACATTTTTTTAGAAACATACGTCCTAAAATCTGTATAATCAATTTGATCCAAACTATTCTAGGCATGTAGCTGAATTAAATTATTTAAGTATTTCAGACCTACACAATTCCCCGAATAATAAAAGGATAATTTCTACATCAAAGAAAGCTTCACATTTGTATTTCTAAATTATTTAATTCCAGATAATCAATCAATCTTCCATTTACTCATTTTTAATAAAGTAAATGTGAGAATTACTTTTTTTTGCATTTTTGTGGGGAAATGTTATACTTTGCTTATTTTGTAAGTTAATTAAAACATTTTTATGAATCATAATGGTCCAATCTATAATAGAGTAATTCTTCAAATGGCCCTTGTTCAATAATGGGAGGTATTCTATAAGAACTTTTAGAAGAAAAACAACAAACAACAACAATAAAAACAGTGTCAAAATTGAACTCCCTTTAAGTTTCCTTAGAAATTCTTAGGCTCTATAATTGAAATTATTAGTGCTATTTATTTCATTGCATATATATGTTTTATAATATATATTATATATGTCTTATATATTACAAACATACATGCATATATGTCATACATAATATGTACGTATACATACAATCACCTGTGCTATAGGGTATGACTGTCTATATCGCTATAACTAATAAAAACATTAAACAATTGTAAAAATTCTGACTTTCCAACAAATATTACCAACATANAGCTGCAAGCTGGCTATTTCCATTTCCTGGGGGCTGCAGCACCTCTGTAGAAGTCCTCCATTCAGGGACCAGCTTAAGTCTCTGGAAGGCGGGGGTAGGGTTGCTGAGGGAGGGTGGGAGTGGGGTACTGGTTATGGAGTTGTTTTTTTGCTTTCTGTCTGACAGAGCCCAGCCGCAGTTTTGAGCTGAGGCTTCTGCCTCAGATGCTGGCACCACCGTGCTCTATGCTGAACTCTCGGCAGGACCGAAAGGCGAAAGGAGGGAGCCATTGCCTTGTGCTGCTGTCTCCGATCTGTTTCCTGGGGCCCCACGTTTTGGAGCGGCACGCCTTCCTCTTCCCCCTCTCGTCTGGTTTGCCCACCTTCAGGAAATCTTCCTGCGAGTCTCGTAGCTGCTCTGTGTGATGAGCAGAGGTTCCTCCGATGAGTTATAGCTGTTCAATTTGTGAAATTTCCAGGGGAGAACTCAGGGAGCCCATCTTACTGCCGCCATTGCTATGATGACTCGGACTCACATTACTATTTTTAAATAATAAAAATGACAGTTTCAATTAATTTATCTACAAAGGATTCTCAGTATTGTAAGGGGAATTATAGGAGTTATGTTGTATCATTTACGTAGCAAAGAAACCTGTTGAATGTATTTTTCTGTATGAAGAAAACAACAGCTAATGTCAAAATGAGTAAAATAAATAATAGTTTCATATATATTAGGTCTTCTCATCTATCTTTGCAGAAGCTCAAGCTACGTTTTTTCAAGAGCCCACTAGTTCCCATAGACTAAAAAGAAGAATCACATTACACTATTTTAATACACAGATTTGGAGGAGTATATCTAAATATACTACTCTAAATATAAAGTATTTCTAAATATAAATATCCTTTAAATATAAAACATTTCTAAATATAAAACATTTCTTGTGTTCTATGGAACATAAAAAAGTCATTTATAAGTCATTTAATTCTTTACCCAAACTAATTAAAAGGCATATCAACACAACCACTTTATAATTATACATATGCAAATTACCCATTTGATTAATCACCAAAATAATATAATTTTTAAAAATCAAATTCAGTTTGTATCTAATATCCTAGTGGATTCTCCCCATCACCTCATTGATATTTCCTAAATTAATATATTAAACAAATTCTAAAAAATTGCGGAAAGAGTGATTTACAGGTTTACCTATGTCCTCATGCAAGTCCTAAAATTTAAATAATTAGACCTCTACATGTGCCAAGTGTTGGAAAGGACAAGGTCCCTCATAGACAAATTTAATAAATGATCAGGGAAATAT
>NW_017732637.1:236097-237286 GCF_001890085.2 Hipposideros armiger
TCTGTGAGGGAGTTTTACCCAGTAAACAAATAACTGTATTGGAACACCCTCCCTACTCACCTAATGTGGCCTGCAATGACTTCTTTCTTTACCCAAAGATAAAGGAAATATTAAAAGGAAGACATTTTGATGACATTCTGGACATCAAGTGCAATACTACAATAGCTCTGATGGCCATTCCAGGAAAAGAGTTCCAAAATTGCTTTGAAAGGTGAACTAGGTGCTAGCATCGGTGCATAGCTTCCCAAGGGGAGTACTTCGAAGGTGACTGCAGTGATATTCAACAATGAGGTATGTAGTACCTTTTTCTAAGATGAATTCACAAACTTAATTGTCTGACCTTGTATAAATATTTTTGTATGTAGACATCTATATTAAAATAAGCATTAATTCACACTTATGTCTCCAGTCTAATGTATTACCACATGGATTATTCTAGCCTTCTGCACCTTGGATATCTGTAATCCCCCATTCCAAGAGTGAGAAACCTGGTTTCCATCATCTGACATCTATTTACTGAAATATTCAGTAAATCTTAGGTAGGAATTATTAAAATGTGGGACCTTCAGAAATAAGTTTGGACAATTATGTATTTTAAAGTTATACTTGCTGACCAGTGTAACCTTCAGAAATATGGAATTTGTTTTGGACATGTGACAGCTTAGAACAGTGCTGTCCAATAGTTATACAATGTGAGCTACAAGTGTGAGCCACATATATTAAGATTTTTTTGTAAAGGTATCATAAAAGTAAAACAAGTGAACGACAAAATAAAATGTACACATAAAGTAAAAAAAATATATAGTGGTTTCAGAATTGCTAACCTTTATTCTATGGATAACAACTTTATCAACTAAAATAAAGTGTTAATGCACAGTTTGTCAGTTTGTGTTGCCATTAGTCTTATAGATTCCACTTATTTCCAGTTACTTAAGTCAACAACTTGTTCCTCCACTTTTTTTTAGTGAGGTTATTCTATGCATGTGCAATAGTTAGATTATTATATCAAATTCTAGATTTTATCCTGGGATTCCTTGACTCCTAAATGATTTTTTATTTGCATATATTAAGTATGACTCTTACTGCTAAAGTGTTCTGTTTTGACAAAAGGATAATGTCATGTAGCCACCATTATAGGATAGCCTAGAGTAGTTTTCACTCAGAATAATTAAAAATGCACTGTGCTTTC
>NW_017732637.1:241005-242197 GCF_001890085.2 Hipposideros armiger
GTATAAATAGATTTCTTGTAACTATGAGTCTTTCATTATTTAAAAAAAAATTCTTGGCCATTATTCCTTCAAATATAGCTTTTGCCCCATGATTTCTCTTCTCTCCTTCTAAGACTGATTATAGTTATGTAAACTTTGGAGAGTGTCCAGAATATCTCTTTCGTTCTGTTTTATTCTACATTATCCCAGTGCTTTAGTGTATTTTTTGTTGACTTTCTCTTTGGTAGCTGATGTTCTGTTCTAATGTTTCCATTTAAAACTATCCACTATTCATAATTTCAGATATCACATTTTATTTTCTGTTTATAGTGACAACTGATTCTTTTTTCTTGTTGATAGATTATAGTATTTTGGTAAATTTCACTAACTTTTAACCTATTTTCTTTAATAAACAACCACAAAACCTCAGTGGCATACAAGAATAAGGTGACCCCCACTCCCAGAGGTAGACTGGGTAGTTCCCTTGATTTGGGATGCATTCAGCTGATTTCACATGGGTTGACTTATGCATCTGAGGTCAGCTGAAAGCTAGCTTTGGTTTGCTTGGTCTAGAATGTGTTAGCTTAGACAACTTATCTCTGTTCTGTGTGGCATCTTATCTTCCTTGAAGGGCAAAATTTTAGAGATTGGAGAACTGATAATGTAATTTGATGTTATGTGTGAGTAATACCTGGCAAAGGCAGAACTAATAAATAAATTTGACAATATTCTTACAGTTATTACACAAATTGATAATAACAGCAATGTTGATCTTAAGTTAAAATTAGTAATAAAATTGGGTTTTAAACAAAATTTGCATGGTATACACACTACTGTAATTAAAAATGATGAAAGTTATACTATAAACTCTTAAAAAAACTCATTTGGTTGTGTTTATCTTTATACCACTGCAGTTGTAGAATATAATTTTTTTATTAGTTTATTGGGGTGATAATTGTTAGCAAAGTTACATAGATTTCAGGTGTACAATTCTGTAATACATCATCTATATATCACATTATGTGTTTACCACCCAGAGTCAGTTCTCTTTCCATCACCATATATTTGATTCTCTTTAACCTCATCTACCATCCCCTTCCCCCCTTACCCTCTGGTAACCACTAAACTATTGTCTATGAGTTTTGTGTCTTCATTTGTTTTTCTTGTTCTTTTGTTGTTTTCAATTTTATATACCACATATCAGTGAAATCAT
>NW_017732637.1:249802-250898 GCF_001890085.2 Hipposideros armiger
ATATATTTATCTGGGTTTTAAGGTATTATGTTATATGTAAAATATTATATTACTTGCTAATATATTGATTTATGTTTTTCCAATTTATTGAAAGATAGAATAGTACATGATCAAGTAGAAGACTAGATTCTGAATCTCAGCTCTGTGTTTTATGTGCTATGTGACCTTGGGAAATTTACCTAAGTTCTCTGGGTACCTTAATTTTCTCATCTATGAAATGAGGGCTAAGTAAATTAACTACCACCTGTGATGGTTGTGAGGATAAAAAAAATTAATGTATAAAACGTTTCTTATAATGATGTTATGTAGCTAACTATTCTCATTCTGAAGTGACATTCATTTCTCTCGTGGAAGCTCTGTGAGGTAACAGCAAACGGCCAGGGAATTTTGATTACTGAAGGAAGAGGTTAATTTGGGAGAACTTGGCTTCTGGGAAAGTAGGAAAGTGTGCTGCAAAATTGAAGTTAGTGAGGTAAGAAAAATCTCTTGATCGTGGATGCTAGATATGTCTAAATTTATAGCTTGCCTAGAATAAGCATTTCTCAGCATCCCTTTCTTCCAGCTCTTAGAATATAAATGTTACCACTGAAAGGGAAGCATCAATAAAGTAGTTGCTTGAAAATCTTCAGCTTTGTCCTGTACATAAATTTTTCAGTTTTGTTTATAGAGAAATCACAACATATATAACATAGAAATCATCTGGAAGAATAATTGTTGATATAATCAACACTATTCAAGCTCTGGAAAATTCCCCTGGGAAAATCTTATGTTATGAGATTATGCAACTTGAAGTGTATATGGAAAATACAAAATGAAAAGACCGTAAGTGGTAAATCATTTATTAATAAATAATGACAGTTAAAAATATCATATATTGTCATATTAGGTCCATCAGTTCAGTATCTGAGGCTAAGAAATAGTCAATATTTTGTTCATCAGAAAATCAGATTTTTGCTTTGGAGTCACTGTGGAGTGCAACACAATAAGCCCACATACATAGGAAACTTATGTATCCTAAATGTTGAAATTTTGAGGTGAAAACCAGTTTTAAAAACAGTTTTATAGAGGTATTAATTGACATAAGTAAACTGCAAAT
>NW_017732637.1:255178-256963 GCF_001890085.2 Hipposideros armiger
TAAATTATTTTATTATCTCACTATAAGTACACAGTGAAGTTAGCAAATATGAATAGATGGGATATTAGAAGTTTGAGTTGCTTTAAGATGTACTGAAGAGAAAAAATTGAATAAATATAAATGATGAGCATAAAATTGGGATACAAAATTGTCCTATGAATAGGACAATTAGGGGGAATGACTAGAGATTTAAAATGTAAAATTATTTAAAGATATTAAATCATGGCTACAATGTATATCAACTCATATATCCTCTCAGACTCCACCCTTCTTTCCAAGAAAAGATCAGATTGTAAACACTAGTTAGCACCTTCACACTTTCTTAAATACTTTTTATTCATGAAAAGAAAGAAAATCCCCAAGTCTGTGTGTCCACTTTTGAAATACAAAACAAGCACTAAAATAATAGAAACAAAGCCAAAAATAATGAATCCTAAAACAAATATCAAACATGTTCGAATCTTGCAGTTAGGTATGACAAGTAAGTATTGCCTTTGCCTCAAAGATCCTACTAAATCAAAACAATGGGCCGATGGTGAGAGATAATTGTCTCTGATATGTTGCTAGGCACATTATTTATGATTGTTTATAAAATATGCTGTCACAATGGCAGGCTGCCTAGGACCTCAGTGGTATTTATGGAGTAGCTTATCTTTAGATGCCTTCTGGTATACAAATTTTTAAAGAAATAGAAAATATGTTCAGCTATGTTATTGTAAAATCACCCCTTATCTTTCACAATGACATGATAAATTAAAAGCTAAATGTGTGAAATTGCAGAGGAAACACACATATACCCAGAATACAAATTTTTTATTTCTGTTTATTTTTCATTGTGAAGATTGTTTCTCAGATTAAGGATGACCCCCTACTCTTTCTACTTTGCTAAGAAGAGTTGTTTTAACTTAAAAAAAATTTTTTTTTTGTCAAATCCCTTTTCTGCATCTACTGAAATTGTTTCTGTCCTTAAAACTGTTACTATGGTGAAATATATTGCTTGATGTTTTAATGTTAANGAATTTACTTACCTTTGGAGTAAAATTTTATATTATTCTTAGAAATAATATCAGGCACAATTAATTAATTTCAATCCATAGTATCAAATAAAATAACAATTATAATTATAAATTTATCCCAGCTTTAATACTTATTATGCATTTTATTTCATGTACTTTACTTCAGTGGATACCTCTATTATGAAGCTGACTACAACTCTACGAAATATAATTGTACTACCTATTATGTTCAGAAATGCACACAAATATAAATGTTTTCAATGTATTTTGAATAGGCTTTATTATGAAGATGTCTGTAAGGTGCAGTTATCTTTTTTTTCTTTCTAATATGAAATATTTTCCTAGCAAAGAACCAAAATTCAAATTTTAAAGGTATATAAATATTAACATCAATTTTGTTAAGAAAGCTCTGTGCTTCCGAATGTCTGCTTAGTTTTCTTAAACAAATAATAATCCTGAACTTCCTCACTTAGAGTCTAAATGGAATGTGACATAAGTTTGACCAGAAAAACATCTTTTCTACACAGAAAGCGTCTAATGAAGACAATAGAAAGTGCTCCCGGACTATAGAAATCTAATTTTTCACTCAAGAATGTCTTTTAGGCTAATGTTTCCTTTCCTTTCTGGGTCAATTCAGCCCTGTCTATTCTCAGGAGGGTTTCATAGCGATTAATTGATCTTCACAGAGCCTTTTATACACTGAAAGTATGGTGCAATGATTGGGGATCGCAATTAGAACTAAACTGACTTTTACTTTAGCTTTCCTCCA
>NW_017732637.1:257316-258645 GCF_001890085.2 Hipposideros armiger
ATTTGAATTATGGCTGTAGATTTGTCTAATTGTTTCATTTTGCTAATTTTAATTATTTATTTTAAAGATATTTATTGTTTGCATACAGACTTACAACTGTTGCATCTTTCTGTGATGTGAATTGATGTTTCTCTACATGAAATATCATTCTATATATCTTGAAATTCTTCTTATCTTGATTGATATTGGAATACATACATTTGCTTCCTTGTGTCAATATTTGCATAATGCAACCCATTTCTTCCTTTTTATTCAGCCTTACTGTGACCACATATATAATAATGTGTATCATAAATAACATGTAGTTAGGTGTTATTAATCAGTCTTACAATTTTAGTCATTTAATTGAAGCATTTAGTACATTTTAACTTAATATAAATACTGACATTTCTGATATGAGTTGAATTTTGTAACACCAAAACACAGTTAAAATCCTGATCCCTAGAACCATGAATATGACCTAATGTAGAAATAAGGTCTTTGTAGATGCAATCAAATTAAGATGAGGTCATACTGGATTTGAGACAGCCCTAATCCAACGACTGTTGTCCTTACAAGATAAGAGAAATTTGGACACTGAAACAGACACACAGGGAGGATATATGACAGTGAAGTCAGAGACTGGAGTTGTGCTGCCACAGTACAAGAAATTCCAAAATTGTTTGGAAGCTCCAGCACCTAGGAGAGATGGATAAAACACATTTTCCTTTGAGACCCAAAGAAGGAGCCAATCTTTCCAACTCCTTAATTTTAGACTTTGAGCCTCCAGAACTGTGAAAAAATAAATTTCTACTGTTTTAAGCCTTCAGTTTATGGTTCTGTTATAGTAGCTCTTGACAGTTGATATACTGAGACTCCCTTCAGCTTTCTTATATCTGTAGACTTGTCTTCAGGCATCACTTGGTTGGGTAGTCCCCATCATCCTTTAAGCTGGAGGCAGTTATTTCCCACCTGTGTTGGCCCATAGTTAGGTGTGTTAGCTAGCTAGCATCTCCTTTCTGTTCCACAGAAGAATGGAGTCATGCTCAGAAGTGCATTTAGCGTTGGCACCTGGGTTCTGTTCAACAGTCACTTCCCAGAATAACCATGAATGGATTCAGAGCAAGAACTCTTCACTCCTGTTCTCCTCAGCCTAGAGATGGGAAATGGGAACTACATATATGTAATTGCTTAATTCTCTCACTTTTCTCTGCTTCTGCCATCTACAATTTTTGGCAAATTCATGTAAAGTCTCAAATGTTAATACATTGTTAAAATTTTTTATTAAAATATAGCTAACATAAAATATTATATTAATTTCAGGTATTATACCATAGTTATTCAATATTT
>NW_017732637.1:260128-262208 GCF_001890085.2 Hipposideros armiger
CCACTTGGCCGGCCCTGGTGTAAAGCTTTTTAAAGTTAGAAATGACCTGCTGATCCATGGACTGGAGGATTGGGAGGAAGGAATTTGACCTTAATGAACTTGAATTCCTCCAGTAAGTCATCCTCAAAGCCTGGAGTATGAGCAGGAGCATTATCCATAACTAGCAAGGCTTTGAGTGGCAGATTTTTATTTTAAGGTATTTCTTCACTGCAGGACAAAAGACCTCGTTGATCCACTCAAAATCAAGATACAAGTGACCCAAGCCTTGCTGTTGGACCTCCACATAATATTTCACTGGCTCGTCTGCACCTTGCATTTCTTGAAGGCTTGTGGATATACAAGCAGGGGCTTGACTTTGAAATACCACTTACATTAGCACAAGACAAGAGGGTGAGACAGTCTTTCATGGGCTTGTGACAGGGCATTGCATTCTCTTCTTCTGTAATGTAGATCTTCTTTGACATCGTTTTCCAAAAAAGCCCCATCTCATCGCAGTTAAAAACTTGCTCTGGCAGGTAACACTCAGAAACCATGAGCTTCTGGAAGTCGGTAGCGAACTCCTCAGCTACCTTAGCGTCCGAACTTGCAGCCTCTCCGTGCCTCACAACACTATGGATGCCACTTCTCCTCTTAAAGTTATCAAACCACCCCCTGCTTGCCTTGAAGCCTTCTTCATTTTCTGTTGACGTACCTGGCAGTTTACTTATAAGGTCGGTGTACAAGGCCTTTGCCTACTCACAGATAAAGTTCTCAGTCACAGTATCACCTGCTACATCTTCCAGAATATGTGGCCATTGCTTTGATATTCTTGTGACTCCTTTTGCTGCATCTAGCCCCCCATTTCTTCTTTCTTCTTTAATATTGTGCAGATGGTCTACATAGACTTCTTATAAAATCTTGCAATTTCGGCCACTTGCATACCTCATTCATACATCTTGATGATTTCCTTCTTAANTGTCTTTTAGGCTAATGTTTCCTTTCCTTTCTGGGTCAATTCAGCCCTGTCTATTCTCAGGAGGGTTTCATAGTGATTAATTGATCTTCACAGAGCCTTTTATACACTGAAAGTATGGTGCAATGATTGGGGATCGCAATTAGAACTAAACTGACTTTTACTTTAGCTTTCCTCCACTCAGGTAGTCTAACTACCTTTGTTTTTTAAATATCAACTTGGTAAAGCAAAATTAAGATCAACATATTTGACGATACTACTGACTGATCTCATTTGGAAACAAAATTGAGAATCAAGGGTTTTAAATGAGGTTATTCCTTTCAACAATTCACCTTAGCACATATAGGAGATACTTCTATAATCAACACAAAATGACCTTTTGGAGAAACTACTCAACATGCTGAGTGAGTGCCCCTTTTGTTAATGGGAATCAAGCAGCTAAATAATGCAATTGACCTGAAAAAAATGACTCTGAGCTGTCTAGAAATTTGTTTCACATAGAAAAGCAGCTAAGTTTATTTGAGAATCTAATTTTAAGTTATTTTTCATTTATTAAATTTTAATTTAAATTTAAGATCAAATACTTTACACTTTCAGGTACATTGAGATCTGGTGCAAGTGGTACTATAATTTTATGTACATTTTATTTGAACAATTAATAGAATTTATCTGAACAATGGATGTTTTCATTAATTTTAAGAGCTAAATTTGATTACCTCACTCAGGGTGAAAAATTATTTTGAAGTCAACTCTTCACAATGTCTGTACAGATCATGTACAGACCATGTCTTGGCTAATTTGTTTTCATTATGTAGACATAGCCACAGACCTTTTGAATTATGTCCAGTAGTTTTTCAGTGTATAGTTGTAACTAGTAAGATATCATAAAGCTGAATAATTTGTTTTGATAAAAGTAAAAAAAATCATCCTGACATATCAAGTAAGAAGACACACCAAATGAAAGTAATGGTAACATATTAATAAAGTAACTGAGACTGTTGTCAATCCTGTTATCTTATTTTAAATATAAATTGTGATTTAGTGTAGTTACATAAGTGGGATCAATGTGACATCACTCAGTTAATGTCATGTTCTATGTCTTCTTTGTCAACTTTCCTATTGAGCGTT
>NW_017732637.1:269161-273965 GCF_001890085.2 Hipposideros armiger
AGACAATATTGCTGAGTTAAACAGAGACTTTCATGATCAATTGGGATTAGTGGGAGTGTCACAGGCAACAGGCTTAGGTGAAATAAAGCATTGTTAGTGGTACAGAAGACATTTACAATTGGAATTCTAAATTAAAGCCAACATTCACCATTGTACAAAGAAATACTTAACATAGTCATAAAAAACCAGAGCTTTTCTTTTTGATACAGACTTTTTTGTGAACTTGAGAAAAATAGAATCAATATTTGAGATGACAGTATTTGGTGAAGTGAAAATATTTATTTTCAGGTATTTGAAAAATAGAAATCAAATAGTATTTTTAAATTAGGTGTAAAAGAGGAAAAATAATTTTCCCTCTACCCTTCTGGGTTATTGGCTGAGATGCCTCTGTATAAAAGAAAATATTAATAAAAGAAAAAACAAACAAACAGAAATTTATTAACATTCCTGTATACATGGAAGATACCCAGGGATGCTGAGGAACTCTCCGAAACGGCCCAAGCCCTAACCTCAAATACCATGTCCAACTAAAGACAAAAGATGTTGAGTGGGGGAAGCCAGTTATGAGAGGTTTTCAGGCAAAGCACAGTAAAGGAGGGTAAGGTTGTTACGCAGATGTAAGTCCCTGCCTTCTTTATTATTATAAGAGCTTCTTATTATTATAAGAGTTTCTGGAGATTTAATCAGCCTTACAAATGGATTTCCCTTATAAATATACTAGTAAATATCCCTTTACAAAAGGGTAACTTCTATTCTTGGTTTTCAGAGCTTATGCTATATCTGCGGTTTCCTAAAAATAACCAGGTTAAGATAATCCTGTGACAAAGAGGCATATTTTGGGNTCGCAATCCAATGTTTTACTCTATTTGACTCTACACATTATCTGTTATGATTAAATTCACATTTTTCTCCCACTGAACATCTCTGTAACTGTACTTTACACACTTATACTCAGCACATATAGATTTCAGATTGGTATATTATCTACTATGATTTACTTTTAATAAGACAATAACATGATCAATGTGAGCTGGCATATTTCATTGGGAAAGAAACTTCTGTTTTTGATTTTATGTATAAATTGATGCTTTTAAAGAATTGACCTTTTATTATTTAATAATTGTATGCATATTTATTGTTAAGGGTTTTGTTAAACCATTTGTCACACTGAATTATTTCACATTCATGTACTATATCACAACTGGGTCAGGAATCTAGTTGGGGGCATTTTAGCACATTTCAGTACATTTCTACATTAGCTATTTCTTTCAGAAATACATATGCATTGGTTTTCCCTCCATGTTAGCAGCACACAAATATGAAGAAATCAAATCAGTATTGATTTACAACACAGATAATTATAGAAGAATGCGTGAGAAGGCTTTCTAATAGAATTCTGTCAATCAACTCCAGGCCCAACTTTCTCATTATGTGTTTGCTGAAACTATAGGATGGAATTTGTCTGGTGACATTTCAGGGATAGTGACTTTGATTTCAAAGGAAATGTTTCAGGTTCATTTCATTACCTTAGAAAAGTAAAAGCAAATTTGCCTTATAAAAAGCAATTACTGCTTAGCTGACCAGTGCACAATAGCAATATAAGAGAGATTTCTCATTCCGCTATTCAAATCCTGAACCAGCAAACTAGTGTTTGATTTTGCTTTAAGCCAATTTTACCGTGTTTGAATTGCAAAAGCATTTAATCTTCATAAAGTAGGTTATTATAATGGAGACCATATTGTATTGGTATGGAGTGCCAGCTAAGGGACAACAGTGTGGGGATTTCTTTTCACTATTTATGACATTTAACAAATGATATTTGATAGAAAGCATTTATGAAAATGCTAAGAAATAAAGAGAACATATTTTAAATTAGGACATTGCACTATTTTTTGCTACTGTAGTTATACTTCTATTCCCTAAAATTATAGTTCCATATGCATTTTAAATGATGAGTACAGAAAATGTACTCTACTATAATGACTTATGAATAATATATTAGAAAAATCTGACTGAATCTTAGTCATGTTTTTATTTATCTTCAATTATTTTAAACTTATTCTACAGTAAATTNTTCCTCATACCACAGTGTTCATTTGGTACAAATACATGCATTGAAGAACAAATTGATGTTAGAAAGATAACAGCAAATTAGGCACATATGCATTTAAAAGAAGCTTCAATAATGAGTAGATATCTAGGGGAAATAATCATTGATATGGATGCATTATTTCTACTAGGGCTGCATACATTTAGAAGCTAAAAATAATTATTGATAAATAGTATTTGTAGCCAATAAATAATGTGACCACAGACATCATGTTAGGGAATGTGAGTACATCTTGCTCAGTATTGAGCGAGAAGAAAAGTTAAGTAAGAACCCATATTTCAAGGTGTGAATTAAAACAATAAAGTAAAATTTTCTGAATACCAAAGGGGTCCTGGGGTCAAACAAAACAATATGTAATTTATAGACTTTGGATCCCAGTAGCCAACTGAGTGCCCAGGGATGTCTACATTTCCATATGGCTTTAGATGTGTGTAACATTAGGTAATGGAAAATTCAATAAGGAAAAAAAGTGTGACTGGAGTAATGATTTGACATTAGCTAAAAAAGTATTCACAGTGCTTGATGTCATGTACTTTTTTACTGTCTTTTCCATTATACTGATTTTATCCCATTCACAGTTTCCTTTGATACTATTGTCATGTTTTTACAAGATAGATCAAGAATCGAGTATTGCAAAGAGCTAAGAGAAATTTGGTTACTAGCTCATTAAATCATTATATGTAGTAACTTGTTCTTAGGTAAAGAAGTTATTTCAAAAGCATATACTGAAAAGCTATTTAAATTAAGACATCACCATGGTGTTTATATTTTGAAAAATCTATGTAATACAGATATCATCAATTTCATATATTTTTCATGAAAGAACAAATAAATGAATCCTTAATTAAATAATTACCTAGATACCACTGCACAGGATTATTTAAATATAGAATAGATCTAAAATTTCTTATTTAGCTGTTGTTGATCTATGTCTTGTATTCAATCTAGAAATATAGTAAAACCTTGGTTTGTGAGCATAATTTGTTCCAGAAACATGCTTATGATCCAAAGCACTTGTATATCAAAGTGAATTTCCCCATAAGAAATAACGAAAACTCAGATGATTCATTTCACAACCCAAAAATACTCATATAAAAATGATTACAATACTGTAATATAATACAAAATAATAAAGAAAATACAAAATATAAAGAAAAATAAGCAAATTAACCTGCACTTACCTCTGAAAACCTTTGTGGCTGGTGTGAGGAAAGACAAGAGAGAGGAGGGTTATTGTGTAGGACGACTCTCACTATCACTGACGGAATCACTGCTCTCTATTGGCTCAATGGAATGCTTTTCTTTTCGCAGCTTTAACAAGGAACCTATCCAATGACACTTGCTTTTGCCTCATTTTGAGGATTTCGCGGAAATGTGACATTGCATTGTCGTTAAACAGATTCATCACTCGCACTGCTACAGCCTTATTCAGGTGGTGTTTTCTACAGAATTTTGCACTGTTTCCCACATTTTATACCTCTCCCTAATCTCAATTGAAGTGAAGGATTCCTCTGCCTTTTTCTCCTCCTCTGCAGACGAGATCGCCTCCATAGCCTCTTGCTGTTGCTCGCCATGCAGATCCATGAGTTCGGCGGTGGTCAGCTNCAGCACTTCTGTCTGGGAGAAAGCCTGCCCTCCACACCTCACTCTGATGTCAGGTAATTCAGTTCCTCTACATATGTCCCTGGCACCTTTTGAGTGCTGCCCCAGTGCTGGAGCTCAGAGTGAGTGAGTCTGTCAGTGAGTAGTAAATCTGTGTGCAGGCCTCTTAAGAAGAATGGCCCTCTGTCTCACCCAGTCACAAACTTCACTGGTTTTCACAATCATAAGTTATGGAGATTTCTTTCCCCGACATTGGATCCCTGAGCTAGGAATCCTGGTGTGAGGCTGGGGCCCCTCGCTTCTCTGCAGGGGACCTCTGCAGCTGAGATATGCCTCCTAACATTTAATGGTCACAAGCAGGTGTGGGACCAGCCCATTCTGCATCTCTGCCTCTCCTACTGGTCTCAAGGTGACTTCTGTATGTCCTTAGTTGTAAGACTTTGGTTCAAGCTAGACTTCAGGCAATTCTCAAGTATGGTTGTTCTATAGGTTAGTTGTAATTTATATGTTGTTATGAGAAGAGGCAAACACAGCATTTATCTGCTCTGCCATCTTGACAGGAAGTGAATACATTTTTATTTAGTAGATTCTTAAAGACAAAAATTAGGAAAAAAATACAGGGAAAAACAAGTAATTGTT
Organism: Hipposideros armiger; assembly: GCF_001890085.2. Lineage (NCBI taxonomy): Eukaryota > Metazoa > Chordata > Mammalia > Chiroptera > Hipposideridae > Hipposideros > Hipposideros armiger. The sequence continues at coordinate 273,513 of NW_017732637.1, forward strand.
GCTCAGACTCAGTTTTTTTCAACCAATGCTAATATATAAAGGATTTTTTTCTCCTATCAAAACCACCCAAACTAATTAAACAGTGGCTCATGGTACACTTTATAAGAACCACTATAAAAAATTATTTTAACCCTTTATCTGTGAATAATCTTTTGTCCTCACTCTTTAAGCATATTTTAATTTTATTTATTTATTTATTTTTAAATTTAATTTAATTTAATTTTTTTTAAAGCTGAGCCATCCTGCCACCTGTTGGCAGCTCAGCAGCTGCTCAGCTCAGGCCAGGAATTGAACCACTGTTGCTCAGAGCTCACATTCTTGAGCAAGCACTTAACAAACTGAGCCACTTGGCTGGCCCTAAGCATATTTTTATACTGAATTATTTATTACTGAAAAATCTTTTGTGATAAAAAGTATGTCTAAGTTTAAATTATAACTTGGCTTATTAAAGTG
>NW_017732637.1:276383-277376 GCF_001890085.2 Hipposideros armiger
AAAACAAAAACACAGATGCTGCTTTGAGCACTTAACATCACCAGCAAGGACTCATTCACGTCTTCTCACCACAAGCTGATCTAGAATATTGCAGTTTGGGCCCGCAGCCTGTTTGACTATATATGTCTACCAGCTCCACATCAGATTGATAAACCAAGCTTCTGTCATAATGTTGGCAAATTAGTTCCTGAATTTTTATTCCATTGTACTACAATTCATAAATCTTCAAATGCAACATGATGAATAACTATTTTCAGATGTCTTTGGAGACCAGTGCCTTGTTCTTTTATTTTTAGTGTGATAGGCAAACACTTACAGAAAGAAATGCATGACATCATTCCAATGGACATTGCTTAACTTTTTCCACCCACTGTAAGATTCTGAATCGTTCCCCAACGCTGAGTGGAGAGCGGAGTGCAAACAACAGCAGACAGAGTTTTCAGATCCCACTGTGGTGAAAAGGAGATTCTTTAACTCAAGATTTTAGTGCAAAAGAGAAAACTCCATAAAAAATTACTAACTTTTACCAATTACAAACAATAACGATATGGAAATTTGTCTCTTAGGGCTTTGTTGCTTTACCATTTAAAATGAAGTACTGGGATATTGCAACATTTAACAACTGTGTACAGTAAGAAGCTATCAAACATGACAGTTTTATGATTTCTAAAGTGATGTATGTTTCAAATTTAAGATCTTCTACTTTAGAAATACATCGAGTTCCATCTAATTGCCAATCATTTTAAAATGGATATTTTAAATAAAAAATGATCTGATGAAGATTTCAAATAATCATTCAACTTAATTAACCAAAAAGAAGTACTAAAAATTGACTGAACTTTGTGTGGGGTTACATTCATTAAAAGCTGGGAGGAAAGGTTAGCATTTGAAAAGAGCAATTCAAGCCAGCATTATATTTAGAAACTAAATCTTTTCCAACAAAAGGAGAAGCTCAAATGATGCAGTACATAAAAACAAAGAAAAAATAAATGA
>NW_017732638.1:0-1883 GCF_001890085.2 Hipposideros armiger
TCACTTGGCCCTCTCTGACTATACAAGGGGACTGAGCATAGAGTGAACCAATGGACTAGAGGACTGAGCAGAGAGGGTGCTAATGAACTGTTTGGTAAGCATTATTGTCTTTGCCACTGGTTGTTTATAAAACCCCATTTTCTTAGACTTTCATATTTGCATTTATTTTTCCAACTTTATTGAGCTATAATGGACATATAACATTGTGTAAGTTTATTTATCTTTCTTTGTCTGACTTATTTCACTTAGCATAATGCCCTCAATTTTCATTCATGTTGTCATAAATGACCAGATTTCTTTCTTTCTTCTGTTTCATGGCCAAATACTATTCTATCATATGTCATATCATATTGATCTATCAATCATTTTCTTTAATCAATCTTCTGTTGATGGACCCTTGGATAGTTTCCATATCTTGGCTATTGTGAATATGCTTCAGTGAACAGAGAGGGACAGAGATCTTCAAGATTCTGTTTTCATTTCCTTCAGCTATATACTCAGAAGTGGGATTGCTGGATAATATGGTAGTTCTAGTTTTAATTTTTTGAGAAACCTCCATACTGTTTCCCATAGTGGCTGTACCAATATACATTTCCACCAACAGTGCACAAGAGTTCCCTTTTCTCCACACCCTCCTAGCAATGGTCATCTCTTGTCTTTTTTATAATAGCCATTCTAACAAATGTAGGGTGATATCTTAATGTGGTTTTGATTTACATTTCCCTGATGATTAGTGATGTTGAACACTTTTTCATATGCCTGTTAGCTATTTGTATATCTTCGTTGGAAAAAAAACATCTAATTGAATTCCTCTGCCCATTTTTAATGGAATTATTTTTTGCTATTGTATGAGCTCTTTATATATTTTAGATACTATCATCTTATTAGATTTTTTATTTGAAAATATTTTCTCCCATTCTATAAGTTGCCTTTTCATTTTGTTATTTGTTCCTTTTTGTTGATTGTTTCTTTTGCTGTTCAGAAGCTTTTTGAGTTTGAGGTAGTCCCACTTGTTTATATTTTGCTTTTGTTGCTTGTGCTTTTGGTGTATATGACCACTTTTGATGACAATTTTAAGCAGCAGTTGAGATTCTCAAATAGTTATTTATGGTCCAAGGAGAAAAGAACCAACAAAAAAAGCAAAGTGGAATAAGNCCCCCTGGAAGTTGACTTGGCTGGTGTCATTGCTGTGCCTTTGACATTGGCCTTCTTTTGTTACTCCCCATCTTGAAGTTGTACTAAATCAGTGCTGCCCTCCACTGAATCCAGGTCAATCTCTGACTCCTCTTTCTGTGTCACACTCCTATCCTTTTCCCAAAGTAACACGGCCTTATGCTTCTAACATTGTGGAGACTTTTGTGCCAGACAGCTCTCAAGTGTTGACATGAATCCAAGGAGTCTGGGTCAGAGGACAAAATTCAGTGCTCAGACATGCCAAAGACTGATATATTGTTATTGAAGAAATTTATGTCCTTATTGTCTTTTTCCTTAAAATGGGTTCTTTCCTAGAATCTCCTTTTTTAGCAGATAGTCAACATATATCTGAATAAGCCTGAATACGCGTTTAGGCTCAGCTGGTACCACCTGATTCTCTATCTCCACCCCACCCAACACATACACAAATTCTGATACATTGATAGTTACCTGGAAAACATTTTAAGAACACATCTGAATCACAATTTTATTCATTTTGTCAATTTTACTGGGAAAGCCCTGCCTTTTATTCCCATCTACCTTTCTAATCATAATTTTGTTTTCTGCTTTTATCCATGAATATTATAATAATTATTGTGTTGTTACATAGTTTTTGTAACAATTCTTTTCAATGGCTGTATAACACTTCATCAAAAATTGTAGCTTACCAAGCCTATCATTCCCTTATT
>NW_017732638.1:4228-5364 GCF_001890085.2 Hipposideros armiger
TGGTAGTAAAGAAGCTCTAAAGCCATACTGCCTGCATTTAAATACTAGCTTAACTGTTTACTTGCTGGAAATCATTGACAAATTATTTAAGCTCTTAAATTTAAATTACTTAAACTTAAATTCTGAGATTACTCATATGTAAAATAGGGGTGGGTGCTAAAACTTGCCCCATAGGGTTGTTAGGAGAATCAAATAAGTGTATGCAAAACACTTGGAGTAGTGAGTGATACATAATAAGCTTTGATTAAGTATTAACTTTTAAAATAATAACTGCTCAATCATGCATCTTTATGAAGTTCTGGTTCATCAGCTTCCAAAATGAGTCCCAGTGATCTCCGCCTCTTTTTATTCATGCTCACGTATAATGCATTCCCTTTCATGTGGGCTGGACCTAGAGGCTTGTTTATAATTAATATAATATGAAGAAAGTGATATCACTTCTAAGAGTAGGTCATAAAAGACAGTGACTTTTGTCTGTCTCTGTCTGTCTGTCTTTTTACTTGCTCATTCTCATTAGTTATACTGTGAGCTGTCCTATGGAGAGGCCCATGTTGCAAGCAACTAGGCGTCCCCCATCCAACAGCCAGTGAGGAGCTGAGGCCCTCCATCCAACAGCCTGCCAGGAACTGAATTTTGCCAACAACCCTGTGAGTGAGCTGGACAGAGGACTCTTTCCTATTCAAGCCTTGAGGCAATTGCAGCCCCTCTGCCACCATAACTGGAACCCTGTGAGAGACACTGCACCAGAGGACCCACCAAAGTGGCCCCTTTATCTCAGACTCACAGAAACTGTGACACGATGTTTGCTATTTTAATCCACAAAGTTTGGGATAATTTGTCATGCAGTACTAAATAACTAACATATATTTAGTGCTAGAAGTGCAATGCCTTCATCACAAATACTTATAAACATTGAGCTGCTTTGGGACCAGGCAGTGGAAGGAGGCTGGAAAGATATTGAGGAGCATGATAAAGGAAGCCTTAATTGCCTTGAACAAACTGGCAGTAGAAATCTGGACCTTGAGGATGCTGCCTGTGAGGGCTCAAAAGGAAGTGAGAAACATTTTTACTGGAAACTGGAGGAAGGGGAATCCTTGTTGTGTACTGGCAAACATTTTAGCAGTACTGTCATCTGC
>NW_017732638.1:8594-8903 GCF_001890085.2 Hipposideros armiger
GATAAAGCCCCAAAAGTTACTGTATAACATTTTATTCAGACCTCAGAAAGACCAAAGGATCAGATTATCATTCAGCCCACAAAGGGCCCTTTAAAAAGATTAAGGACAAGTCCAACAGATCTCAAATAATAGGGCCTGTGGGAAGCTTAGAATATTGTCTCTCAGCCTTCTCAGCAGGAGCCCAGTGTGGAGAGGAGCTGATTTGGAAGAGATTTATGGGTACAGCATTTGTCTAGGGGTGTGAACACCAATGAGTTTCACAGAAGCCCCACAAAGTTTTTGAGAAAACTATATCAACAGAAACAGTAC
>NW_017732638.1:11179-16339 GCF_001890085.2 Hipposideros armiger
CACTGACAAGGGGATGAAAAGCTGTAGCTGCCTTGGTTCTCTGGGAAGGCAGACTTCCCAGTTTCTTGGGGACTGAGCTCATCGATTTCAAGGGTGAAGAGGTCCCTCTTTTTCTCACCTTCCCCCCCACTTTTCTTTTTTTTTTCGTAATTTCAACTTTATTTAGCCAATGTGTTTAATTCCAATACTGTGGTAGAAATGGCTGAAGAACTGTCAACATTTGATTTGGCTCAAGCATCCTTGGCTGTCTCCCAGCCTGGAAATAAAAAGTGCTCATCCTGCCTGGCACTGGCCTCAGGCCACACTGAAAGTCACAGAGCAAGAAGATCCTGGCTCAGGGAGGGGAGGGGAGCCACCCCATCCTGTTCTGGGCCCCAGGCGACAACCACTGCCCCTCCTGCAGTAGTGATGGGGCCCACCCTCCAAAAGAGATTAGAAATCTTTAAATTCCACTAAAATGACATTAAGAAAATTATTAAAAAGACACAGACACAAAGATACTGAGAGGAAAAGAAACGTATAAAACAATTGACCAAATGGTAACTGACAAAGTAGACCAGTGATAACTGACAAAGTAGACCAAAGAAAAAGTGGAATCTTCTTTGATCATACCCACCCTGGGCTGGAAGAAAAGAGAGCAATAAATTAAAATTATGAGGAATATAATTCCAACCTATAATTTGATTCTCATGCAATCAATCAAACAAAAAGCTATAATTAAGCCATTTTCAGATCTCAATCTAAAAATTTTCTCCTTTTTTTTAGGAAGTTATTGGAGGGTGTGCCCCAACAAAAGGAGGGAGTAACCAGTGGATCCAACATGGGAAAGGGTGAAGAAAGATCCTAGAATGACAAGTGTGCAGCAACCAGTCTAGTAGATTGGAACAGGTTGATGGACGGAGCAGGAGAGATGTATCGAAGAAAAAGATGAAGTTGGTTATCAAATGTGTTTGAAATTATTGAATGGAGAGCAACATTGGGGATTAATAATTGAGAGGTACATAGAAAGCCAAGAAAATGAATTTTTAAAAGACAATTATTAACTCTGGGAAAACAAAACAGGATAGATACTGTAATCAAAATATCTACGTGGACTTTCTGTGACTAAAATTTAAAGTCATAATAATATAACCATTAGATATTGACCTAAACAAATTCATAACTAATTAGGAGGGTCAGGACACAGGAAATGTGTGTGTGTGTGTGTGTGTGTGTGTGTGTGTGTAAGAAAGGTAAATCCTTATCATATATAGTTAGAAGTAAATAATAAGTAATATCAAAATTTAAAAAAATCAAGAACTAACAATATAAGCATGTTATTTAGAAATGCAGAGCCAAATAAGAGAAGACATAATAAAAATAGTAAATTTTTGTTGTTTCAGGGGAGTGGGATATAGGGGCAAGAAGGTCGAAGCTGGAAACTTATTATATAAGTCTTGTAAGAATTATTTCACTTTTCTAATCTATATATGTTTTAAAACTTGAAAATAAAAGAAAAGTAATCCCAATCAGAAGGAACAGGCCTGCATAAAATATTCTAACTCCTCCAAGGAACTGTGTCATGCCTGTAAGTGAGGTTAGATGACAAACAGAGGAGATGACAAAGTCAGGAGTCCCACTTAGGGCCATCCACTGAGCTCAGAACTTTCGACTTTATCTTGAAAAACATGAAAGAGCTGCCAAAAGATTTTAAACATGGGAATGACATGGACATGGTTATTTTAGAAAGGTTAATCTTCAAGAATCAATGAAAGAAAAATGATTCTCTTGCCCCATGTGCTTGATGGACAATGTACAGTGCTTGAGAGAGGTGATGCCTTAGGATGGTGATAACTGTGTCCTCAGAGGGTGGCTGTTCAGAAGTTGGCTGGTTGAGCTAGTACTATGAAAAGAACCAACACTGAAACTGAGTTTTTCTCCTGTGGGAAGTTTATATTCTCATTTTAGCTGAAAGGTTCTGGTGTTCTCACCTGAAATGGGTTCATGTTTTTTGGTGTTGTTTTTTTTAAATAACCTCTGCTCAGAGATCCAGGCCAACCTTACTGGCATCATTCGCTGTGGTTTGGAAGACGAATGTATGAAGATCACACAGGCAGCATCTCCTGTCATCCTGCAGTCTTCTCAGTGAGGAGTGATGTGGCAGTTGCCATAGAAATGGAAGAAGAGTTACAGGGATGACAGTCTGAGGAGGCAGATTCTGTAGGACCTGATGACTGATTGGCTGTGGGAAGTCAGTGTGGTCCTAAGACCTGGAATGGACTTAAGAATAACAGACGGGGTTCTTGGCTGCAACAAGTAGAAGGAGGGTCTGGTTTATCTAAGCCAATGAGGAGTTTTCTACAAGGATCCTGGTGACTAGCAGAATCTAAAGGAGATTAGGGAGTGAGAGTTGAAGGACAGGCAGGAACCAAAGAAGCTCTAGAGGTATAAGAAGTAGGAAGCACAATAGTCTTGTATCAGAAAGACTGGTCAGGAGGCTGTTATGGGATTATACTAGCACTCACTGCCATCATTTCTAGATACCACCTGTGCTGCTATGAATAAATCCTAAGCATTCCTTCATCTTTGTGTCTCTCATCAGATTCAGAGTCCTAGGCAAGAATGTCCAATTGCTTCATTCTAGATCATGTATCCATGGTCCATGGCTGCAGGCAATGGGAACTGGGAGGATTTTCGACTTCAGATTTCATAGTTGAAGGAAGAAGGGTACTTACTGGAATACTACACACACTGGAGGGTTTGGTGGGTGATCTTCAACCAAGAAAACCTGACAGATATCCAGGGTCTGCAGTAAAGCTAGGGAGCTGAGACTATAGTTAGCAAGCTATTTTAGCATCTATTGGGCGGGCCTCCATATCTATTAACCAAAACCCTTGGCCAATTCTTGAATCCTGGTAACTCAGATCCTTTGTCTTGCTTGGGTGCCTTCAAACTTTGGGGCATAATGCCTTCAATGTCTTACATGAAACATAAGCTGAAGGTTGGAAGAAGCAGTAGGGAAGGAGTAGCTAAGGCTGCTTAGGCTGGCCTATGCAAAAGCTGTCATTTCACTGTTTTTGAAACCATCCATCCCCATTACATCAAATTGTCCAGTTTGCAGCCCTGGTCCCTGTAGTTGCAGGAAACACCTAGAAAAGATATGATTCATCACTCTACCTCTGCAGTGTTAGAAATACTCCATTTTCCAACAATATCATCATCTGAAACTCAGGAAAAGATTCTGAAGCTAAGTCATTGCATTGAGGAAAGTACAAATGAAGGGGAAATTCTGGACCAATATTAATTACAGTAAGGTAGAATCCACTTACTCAGTGGTGTGATTTTTTGAGCTTCCCCATCCCCCACAGCAAAAGCCTCCCTACATCTTAATCAATGCCTAAAATTTTATATTTTTATCTGATAATAAAAATATTAATTATAATAATATTCAATATCTGGAAGATAAAGTCTTACACTTGATATTGTTCTGTTAATTTGAACATGCTTTGAAATGAGGTGGAACAAATTACATGGAATTTTCATCAAGAGCACTTTATTTGGTTCAGAAGACATTTCTTTATAAGCTACTTGTGACAGAAACAAAGATTTAAAGAAGGCTCAAGTGTAGACAGCTTCCCAGTACAGGACAAGGAGAGGAGTCTTTCTAATTGTGCTAAGATTTAAATGGAAGAATAAGGTAAGTCAGAGATGGAGCTAGGCTCACATATGTTGCTTGAAGTTTGGCTTCTGTGCAGGTCTAATTGTTTATTGAATCTGTAGAAATTTACACTTAGAATTTTGGCACAGGCAAATTGAACATGTGTTCCGTACTCTGAACTTTAAGTAAATAAATGATCAGACTGTTTTCATGTGCTGTAATCAAATGATTGGATGTGTTTTGAGCATTTATCTACTTACTCAGTTTACGTGTGAATATAGCGGAGCCATGCATGAAAACTCTGAGATGCTATGTTTTTCTAGGCCCATGAAACGTTGGAAGCAAGATCAAATAGATGTAGCACCAGAATGGAACTCCATCTCAATGAACACACACAAGAAATGTTGAAAAGGGGAAAAAATAAGTTGGAGATAAAAAGAGTGAACAGCCTGAGACTAGGCAAGTCAAAGTCTAGGACAGCGGTTCTCAACCTTCCTAATGCCGTGACCCCTTAATACAGTTCCTCATGTTGTGGTGACCCCCAACCATAAAATTATTTTNAGGGTATTCAAAGTTATATAAGACAGGGTTCCTTACCTTAAATCTGGTGCAAAAGACAAGAGAAATAAACCCAAGATACCACCATGGGGAAATAAGTTCTACATAGTAATATACCCATAATGCAATGGGAGCAGAACGATAACACCTAAATCAAGGAAGCCAGAGAAGAAGTCCTGATGAGAAGATAACTTAGCCAAGTCTTGAAGAACAAGTAGAAGTTATTTGGGTTGAACTATATGACATTACCATTCTTGTAGTTTGGAAATGATTGATTATTGGTAACTTAATATGGTCCAAACTGAAAGGTAGGTGGGGGGTATTCTAAACAGAGAGGTACCAGCTTAATATGATAAATTGAGCACAAATAGATTTATCAATAACAGGACGTTTTCTTCTAGGACAAGTTAGTCATTCCTGCTTTTGAAACTGGCTTGGTGGCTCAAGACATTTCCTCCCCAAATTTTGGAGAAGCCGTTGAGTGAAATGGCCAAGAGACTTATGTGGGCGTGAGTCAGGGTGATTCACTTTTTGTCCATCTTTATGATCATTAATTTGATGTTGACAGGAGACAGCTGGGCTCTTTCTATACACAGGAGGCACATTTGTCTTGGGAAGGAGAACAGTTCCAAGGAAAAGTTGCCATCGTGGGGAATATGCCATTCCAAAAAATCCACCATATTGTCATATGGTGTGATCATTAGCAGGCACCCAATAATCCCATCCTTAGTGTGGCTGCAGGGAAGCTGAAGGTAGATACAATGCTGATCACTGAGTTTCACCAGTTTTCAATAATATGAATTACAAATGGATTTGTATTAATGCTAGTTTTGGACTGGCATTGTAGAATTAATTTTCATTAAATATTTTGTATATTGACCCTTTACCCTTAGTGAGTTAACAGGTTGGTTTGACTTAATGAGCACACTGGGTTTTTGTTGTTGTTTGTTTCGGTTTTTGCTCGG
>NW_017732638.1:22264-31800 GCF_001890085.2 Hipposideros armiger
TGCTACTCTATAAATGTAATTTTGCTACTGTTATGAATCGTCATGTAAATATCTTTTTGTTTTCCAATGGTCTTAGGCGAGCCCTGTGAAAGGGTCGTTCGACCCCCAAGATAATAGCATCAGTGTGGTGTGGCAGAATACTGGAAATCTATATTACTTTAGTGGGCTGGGATTCGTTTGGATGCTGCACACCTGGCCTAAGACAGGCATTTGGAACAAGCTGCCTGTGATGCACATCAGATCGTAGTGCTCATGAGGTCCGTCTATAGTGGAGGAATAGCAGGCACATGTTGTTTGAACAGCATCTTTCTCTCTTGTAATCAGCACTTTAGAGCCTCTTGCTCTCAGCTGTCTCTAGTTCTGGTTCTGTGTGGGCTCTGATGGCTTCACGTGGAACCAGTCTGACCGTGGCTCCCTTCCGGCTTCCACCACTCACCTCTTTCTTGCCTTCCACCCTTGAGGTACATGGCAGAAATAAAATTCCCTTTCATAACTAAGCTAAAAGTGTGTTAGAGCTTATAACTGTGAGTACAGGCTAACACAAAAGGGAGGAGATGTAGAATGTCAGGTCCATTAAAAATACGTTATCTTAATCTTCACCCAAATCTGAGAAGTGGGTATTATTCACACCATTTTCTAGATGAAGAAACTGAGAATCGGCAAAGGTAAGTAGTCGGGCCAAGTTCACTTGGCTCTTAAAAAAAACCTAGAATTTGAACGAGATCTATCTCAACTAATGATTATTCCCATACAGCCTGTTGCCTCTCAAATATCGATGAGATAAATGACTGAAATTGAATGTATGGTTTTTTAAATTAGGATAAAGCAATTATCCAATTTAATAAAATTCAAATTTAAAAAGAGCAAAGAGTGAACAAGTAGGAACAAAAAATAATTGTGCAACAGGAGCAAGAACAGAGAAGTAAAAATGAAGTGAGAGTCAGGAAATGTGAGTTTTGGCCCTACTTCTGCCACTAATTAGCTATGCAGCCTCAGGTAGTTTTCTTAAAGTCATAGAGATCAGACCTGAAAGAGACCTCAGATGGCATTTTGTTCAACATGCTTGCTTACCCTTAGGAAGCTGGCACCCCAAGAGTTTCAGTTAAAGTTTGGCCAGCATTGTGGCAAAGGATGGTGGTGTCACTTGGGAATATTAGTGCCTAAGATGACTAACCTTAGGAGACCAAGTTTGTGCCCCCAAGCCTCTCTGCAACCACACTCAAGTCTTTCCCCCTTAACCCCCTTATGCTCTCAGACTTACTCAGTCATGCAATTCTTTACCAGAGGGAAACTTTTTTCCTGATTCCATCTAAGTACTAATTCAGACTTCCCTTTCATGCTTTCATTCCCCAAGTGAGTTATGTTGACTAAGTCCCTTCCAGATACAGTAACAAGTAGAATAGCAAAACAGCTATATAGTTTCACTGTGTGCCACACACTGTGAATATATGTAACATAACATTGTCTATACATATACATATATATATCTTCATGCTTTTGATCCTTATAACAACCTTATGAGTGTAGTGCTATTATTATACCCATTTTATAGATGAGGAAACTAAGGTATAGAGAAGTTAAAGGATTTGCCTAAGATGGTACAGCTGGTGAGCAGTCAGAGAGCTGGGGTCTTCCTTTTGGCTGAGCCAAGTATATTCTGTGCAGCTTGGCTTTTTAGGCTTAGTCCTAATCTGTGAAATGGTTTGCAGACAAAATTTTATGATTTCTCAGCCTTGTAGTAATGGGTGCATTCATTCACTGCGATACCTGAAATACATAATTCATTATTGTCTCCAATTTTTTAAATTATTGAAGCATAGTTGACATACAATATTATATTAGTTTCAGGTGTACAACATAGTGATTCGACATTTATAAATCTTGTTGAATGATCATCATGATAAATCTAGTAACCATCTATCACCATACAAAGTTATTACAGTATTATTGACTATATTCCTTATGCCGTACATTACATCTTTGTGACTTATTTATTTTATAACTGAAAGTTTGTACCTCTTAATTCCCTTTTCCAATTTTCCCATCTCCCCATGTCCCACCCCTCTAGCAATCATCAATTTGTTCTCTGTATCTATGAGTCTGTTTCTGTTTTGTTTTGTGGGGGTTTTTTTTGTTGTTGTTGTTTTTTAGCTGAGCCATCCTGCCACCTGTTGGCAGCTCAGCTCAGGTATTGAACTGCTGTTGCTCAGAGCTCGCATTCTTGAGCAAGCTCTTAACCAACTGAGCCACTCAGCCAGCCCTCTTGTTTTGTGTTTCAGATTCTACATATAAGTGAAACCATATGTTATTTGTCTTTCTCTGTTCAATTTATTTCACTTAGCATAATACCCTCTAGGTCAACCCATGTTGCAAATGGCAAGATTTCTTTTATCTTTTATGGCTGAGTAATATTTCAGTGTTTGTGTGTGTGTATATGTATATATACATACACACATATTGCTTCTTTGTTAATTCATCTATCAATGGACACAGGTTGCTATCATGTCTTATCTATTGTAAATAATGCTATGATGAATATAGGGGTGCATATATCTTTTTGAATTAGTGGGGGGTTTTTTCTTTAGATAAATACCCCTAAGCAGTATTGCTAGATTGTATTGTAATTCTATTTTTATTTTTTTTGAGGGACCACCATACTGTTTCCCAGTATGTGGCTGCACCAGTTTACATTCCCACCAATACTGCATGAAGGTTCTCTTTTTTTCCACATCCTTGCCAACACTTGTTAGTTGTCTTTTTTATCATAGCCCTTCTGATAGTTGTGAGGTGATATCTCATTGTGGTTTTGATTTGCACTTCCCTTGATTAGTGATGTTGAGCATCTTTTCATTTACCTGTTGGCCATCTGTATTACCTTCTTTGGAAAAATGTTTATTCAGATCCTCTGCTAATTTTATAAATGGATTGTTTGTTTTTTATTTTGCTATTGAATTGTATAATTTTTAAAATATATTTTGGATATTAACCCCTTATCGGATGTATGGTTTGCAAATATCTTATGCCATTCAACATGTTGCCTTTTTGTTTACTTGCCGTTTTGTTTACTGTGCACAGGTATGTTCATTTGATGTAGTCTTATTTGTTTATTTTAGATTTTGTTATCCCTGCCTGAGGAGACAGATCCAAAAATATATTGCCAAGACCAATGTCAAAGAGTTTATAGCTTAAGTTGTCTTCTAGGAGTTTTATGGTTTCAGGTGTTACATTTAAGTCTTAAAGCCATTTAGAGTTTATTTTTGTATATGGTGTAAGAAAGTGACCCAGTTTCTTTTGCATGTAGCTGTCCAATTTTTGCAACACCATTTATTGAAGAGACTGTTTTTCCCTCATTGTGTTTTCTTGCCTACCTTTTCATAGATTAACTGACCATATAAGCATGGATTTATTTCTGGGTTCTCTATACTGTTCCATTGATCAAAGTGCCTGGTTTTTGCCAGTACGAAATTGTTTTGATTATTATGGCTTTGTAGTATAGTTTGAAATAAGGAAGCATGATCCCTCCAGTTTTGTTCTTCTTTCTCAAGATTGCTTTGGGTATTTGTCTATTGTGGTTCCATACAAATTTCAGGATGATTTTATTTCTAGTTCTATGAAAAATGCCATTGGTATTTTGATAGGGATTGCATTTAATCTGTAGATTGCTTTGGGTAGTATGGACATTTTAATATTAATTCTTCCAATCCATGAGCATGGCATATCTTTTCATTTATTTGTCCCCTTCAATTTTTTTCATCAATGTCTTATAGTTTTCAGGGTACAGCTCTTTCTTGGTTAAATCTACTTCTAGGTACTTTACTATCTTTGATGCAGTTGTAAATGGGATTAATTTCTTCATTTCTCTTTTTGCTAGTTTGTTCTTAGTATGTAGAAATGCAACAGATTTCTGTATGTTAATTTTATATTTTGCAACTTTAGTGAATTTATTTATCACTTCTAATCGTTTTTTTGTGAAGTTGTTAGGGCGATAGATATAGATAGATATAGAGATATAGATATAGATACAGATATAGTATTGTGTCATCCGCAAATAGTGACAGTTTTACTTCTATCTTTCCAAATTGGATACCTATTCTTTCTTTTCTTTCTTTTTTTATTTTGTCTTTGTCTGATTACTGTGGCTAGGATGTCCAGGACAATGTTGAACAAAAGTGGTAAGAGTGGGCAGCTTTTTCTTTTTCCTGATCTTAGAATAAAAGCATTCAGATTTTCACCATTGAGTATAACATTAGGTTTGGGTTTGTCATGTATGTCCTTTATTATGTTGTGGTACATTCCTTCTATACCCACTTTCTTGAGTTTTTTTCATAAATGGATGTTGAATTTTGTCATGCTTTTTTGGCATCTATTGAGATTATATGATTTTTATCCTATGTTTGTTCATGTAGTGTATCACGTTGATTGGTTTGTGAATATTGAACCATTCTTGGATCCCTGGAATTAATCCCACTTGATCATGGTGTATTATCCTTTTGACATATTGTTGAATTTGGTTTGCCAATATTTTGTTGAGGATTTTGCATCTGCGTTCATCAGGGATAATGGCCTGTAATTCCTTTCTTCCTTCCTTTCTTTCCTTCTTTCCTTCCTTCCTTTCTTCCTTCCTTCCTTCCTTCCTTCCTTCCTTCCTTCCTTCCCTCCTTGTGCGTGTCTTTGTCTTGTTTGGGTATCAAGCCTTGTAATGAGTTTGTAAGCATTCATTATTTTTCAATATTTTTTGTAATGAGTTTGTAAGCATAGTTATTTTTCAATTTTTTTTTGGAAAAGTGACAAGGATAAGTATTAACTCTTCTATAAACATTTGGTAGAATTCACTTGTGAAGCCATGAAGGCATTTGGCCCAGGGATGTTGGGAGGGTTTTTTGTTTTTGTTTTTGTTTTTTCATCATTACTGATTCAATTTCATTACTAGTAATCAGTCTGTTCAGACTTTCTTTTTCTACCTGTTTCAGTCTTGGAAATTGTGAATTTATCCATTTTTTTTTAGGTTGTTCAATTTGTTTATATATAACTGTAGTAATCTCTTTTGACCCTTTATATTTCTGTAATATCAGTTATAACTTCTTTTATTTCTATTTGATTTATTTGGGGTCTCTCTTTTAATCTGGCTAATACTTTATCAATATTGTTTATCTTGTCAAAAAATCAGGTCTTAGTTTTATCCAACATTTCTGTTGCTTTCTTAGACTCTATTTCATTTATTTCCACTCTTATCTTTATTATTTCCTTCTTTCTACTAACTTTGGGCTTTGTTCTTCCTTTACTCCTTCCTTTAAGTGTAAGGTTATATTGTTTGAGATGTTTCTTGAGGTGGGCCAGTGTTACTTACCTCTTAGAATTGCTTTTGCTGTGTCCCATAGGTTTTGTAATGTTATGTTTGCATTTTCATTTATCTCGAGGTATTCTTTTTATTTCCTCTTTGGTTTTCCATTGACCATTTGGTTGTTTAGGAGCATCTGATTTAGCCTTCATGTATTAGTGTTTTTTCCAGTTTTCTTCTTGCACTTCATTTCTAGTTTCATGCCATTGTGGTCAGAAATGATGCTTGTCATGGTTTCAATCTTCTTAAATTTATCGAGGCTTGCTTTATGATCTATCCTAAAGAATGTTACATGTGCATTTGAAAAAATGTATATTCTACTGTTTTGGGATGAAATGTTCTGTATATATTTATTAAGTCAATGTGGCCTAATGTGTCATTTAAGGCCAATGTTTACTGATTTCCTATCTAGATATAAGTGGGGTGATATAAGTCAGGTAATAAAGTCCCCTAATATTGTACACTATCAATTTTTGTCTATTAATATTTGTTTTATGTATTTATGTGCTCCTATGTTGGGTACATGGATATTTACAAGTGTTATATCCTCTTGTTGGATTGATCCCTTTATCATTATGTAACACCCTTCCTCATCTCTTGTTACAGTCTTTGTTTTAAATTATATTTTCTCATATAAATTTTGCTACCACAGTTTTCTTTCATTTTCATTTGTATGAAGTATCTTTTTCATCCTTAATTTCAGTCTTTGTGTATCTTTACATCTGAAATGAGTCTCTTGTAGGCAACATATAGATGTGCCTGGTTTCTTTATCCATTCAGCCACCATATGTTTTTAGATTGGAGAATTTAGTCCATTTACATTTAAAGTAATTTTGATAGGTATGTACTTATTGCATCTTCTTAATAGTTTACTGGTTATTTTTGTAGTCTTACTCTATACCTTTCCTCTCTTGCTCTCTTCCCTTGTGATTTGATGATTTTCTTTAGTGTTATGTTTGGATTCTTTCTCTTTTGTGTATGTATGCAAAACAGTTTTGAGTTTTTAGTTAACATGAGGTTCATATATCATTACCTATGAATATAGGAGTCTATGTCAATTGGGTGGTTGCTTAAGTACTAAAGCACTACATTTTTAAACCCTCCTCCACCCCACATTTGATATTTTTATGTCATATTTAAACATCTTCTTATTTTGTGTATCCCTTAACTAATTATTGTAGATATAGATGATTTTACTAGTTTTGTCTTTTAGCCTTCATTTTAGCTTTATAGGTGGTTGATCCACGATATTTACTGTATGTTTGCCTTTACCAGTGATATTTTTTCTTTCATATATTTTCTTATCTCTAGCTATGACCTTTTTTTTTTTCAGCTTAACAAAGTCCCTTGAACAATTCATATATGGCCAGTTTAGTGGTGATTAATTCCTTTAGCTTTTACTTGTCAAGGAAATTCTTTATCTCTCTTTAATTTTGAATAACCTTGCTGGGTAGAGTATTTCTTTGTTTTTTGTTTGTTTGTTAAAATATGTGATTTCAATCAGGTTGGTTTTTTGTTAAGATTTTATTGGGGAATTGAGGGAGGGAACAGCATTGGGAAATTGGGGAAGGGGAACAAACAAGTTGCTGCCCTTTTGTTCTTCAGTCTAGTTGTGGACAACGTCGCTTCACTGGCCCATGTTGGTATTATTATCATTGCGCTCTTCCCGGATGAGGCAGATCGGTTGCCAGCCATTGGACGGCCACTCACTGCTGCTCACGGCCATCCACGCCAACTGCAGGCCACTCACGGTAGCTTATGGCAGCCCACTGCAGCAGGAGCTGCATCCTATGCTATCGCCGGCGACTCACGGCAGCCCAGCTCCAGGTCGAGCTGTTGTTCACCATCTTAGCTATAGAGGATGCAGAGTCACTGGCCCATGTGGGATCCAAACCGGGCAGCCCTGCTGCTCAGAGCTCACGCTCCCAAGCCAACTCTTAACCTTGTTTGAAGTCACACATCCTTGAGCACACTGCCATAGGATGACTTTCATTTTTCTTCCCTATACAAAGGTTCCAATGAAAAGATCCTTATCTTGAACAAACAATGCTCTCTGCTTATTTACTTCATGTTGAAACCTAAAGGAAAAAGTTCCAATTAGAGAGCTATTTTACCATTGTCTCAATTGTACAGAACAATACTGTATTGTCATGAAAATTCCTTCATGGAAAGAGAGGTGTTCTGAGATTTCTCTTGTTCTCCATAGGGAAATTAGAATCAATACTCATAGGCAAACAGAGTGGAACGTTAATAATTACTACTGAACATTAACAAAATACAGTATGTGGTGATCAAATTGTAAGATGCACAGAGTAGCTTATTTTTTGTTTCTCAAACAATAAACAGGTTAGAAATATATTTTTTTCCAGCCAACTCTCATCCAAAACCATTTTGCTCTTGTTTTAATAACCAGTTCTTAGGGGATAGACACGACTTTTCCACAATGGTATAAATACAAAGGCTGTATAGTTGTACTGAATGTTAATTTAAAACTCTCTTAGCCCTTCAAGTGATAATGTTAACTACACTCAGGAAAAATTGGCATGTTACCTTTCTTCAAAGTGAGAAAGGATGCAATGAGGAAAGGATAGGAAACACATGACTGTGGTCATTTGTGGTGGAGATAATGCTAGGCAAACTGCCATGCCAGGATAAAGGCAATGTTTTGGATATGAAAGAACTCATGAATTAATGTTCCCAAGGGCCTTTCTTAAGAAGTCCACTGGAGAGGAAGCTTCACCCGACCAAAAAGTGGCTAGAAGGATTGGTAAAACAATTTTTTTGTTTTACTGTTTCTACTGCTAAACAAAGTTTGTAAGAATGTTTGTACTATTCTGAGGTGCATTTAAACAGTATAAGAAGACTTCACTTAAGTCAACCATTTGTTGAGTTAGAACCATATAAAGTCCTGTTTTTCCTCCTGCACCAAAGGTTATTTCAGATCTCCATTTTCCCCACGCTCCTGAGCACATGAACTTTTCCTTCACTCTCAACAAATAAACGGGCTGCTATCTCATAGAAAAAATTAGAAGCCATGAGACAAAAACTCTCAATTTCCTGCCACCAACTCTGAATTGACAGTCATCCTTTGTTCCTTTCCTCTGGCTAAAGCCAAGAGGAGTCCCCCTACTGTCCGAGGCTAATATCTTTACCATTTTCTCCTGAAAACTGCCATAAACCACCAATCGCATTCTAGAGACTTGGGTCAACTGACTCCTTTTGCTCTGCTGTATCTTCAATCTGTCTCTCTGTTGGCTTTTCCACACTTAAGGAAACTTTATCAGTTATGTTTTATGCCTTTTAGTAAAAAGAAAAAATAAGATTTGAAGTAAATATGACTAAATGTTCAGATTTGTTGATTCTGGTGGTAATGTACATGGGAATTTATTAATATTATTTAAACCCTGTACCTTTCGTATCAACATTTTTTCCTTCAAAAAGCAAAGATTGTGAGCAATGTTACATGGTCAGTAACAGTCAGAGACCATAAATGTCAACTCGCATCCATCCCCAGGGACTCCACACAGCCATTGCTTCCCTCTAATTTTCATACTCAGAGTGAAGGACGTTTTGGGCCCTGCTGACTGAGGTTAAAAAAAAAAGATAGAAAAAAGTGAATAGGAGAGAGTGTCCTGTTTACATTTGAAAAGGGGACTTCCAAACTCCACTTTAGCAGCTGTGAAATGATTTATTTATAGGTGGTACAAAAAGCTAGCTGGAAGTGATCATTCGGAATTTTTAAAACCTTTTCAGCAATGTTACTAGAAACATTATCAATCATTATAAAAACACAAATAATGTGTTTATTTGTTGGATTTATTGGATTCTCAAATGTGTGTTGGCAGCTATTATGCAAAACAGGATCAATGAGACGATGAGTCCATTTTTTATTTTCTGCTATTATATCTCTAATTTCATAAGAAAAATTGCAACTATGTTAGGAAAAATATCGCATTTCCAGATTCACATGATCCCTCCAATTCTTACCCATTCTTCCCTTCCTCCTTTCTGTTGAATGGTGCTCTCCTTCCCCATCCATGTTCAATCTCTTCCCCTGTGCCTGCGACCTCCCCTCCTTGCTCCTTTTTAGAATCATCTGCCATGTCTAGTCTCTTATCTTCTCTGATTTCAACACTTGCCTCTCCATTAGTTCATGCCCAGAGTATTCAAACATGTTTCAATTATTCTCTCTTTAAAA
>NW_017732638.1:33492-41414 GCF_001890085.2 Hipposideros armiger
AGGGTGCAAGGTGGGATTAAAATTTAAATTAGGATGGTGGTAAAACTAACACAGTGACTTTATCATATATATTGAAACTGCAGTATCACTGCCTTGAGTGAAAGTAGGGAGGTAATTACTTTTGTTTTATGTAGAAGGTTTCTTCAGCCCCTAAGACCATAACCTACAGAGAAGGCCAGTCCTACTCATTACCACTAAGAAAGCTCCAGGAGTCAGCTAGCTCTACGCACTTCTGGCATCCACTTTTTTCTCTTCGGGCTCAGTAGGATGAAGGTTGAACTTGTCACAGGTAGACTATGGGTGGGTAAGATATTCTATTTCATTTCCAGAGCCTATGTTGGGAACAGTAATGACACAATTCCCTTGGCCACATAGCATGAGTTTGCAAGTCATTATCATTGAGTAACCATGAGCAAGCCATGTAGTCATGCAGCAGAGATTATTTCCCATTTGCCTTTCCAGATCCATTCTCCATCTTTCTGCACTTTGCTCTGTGCCCTGAGAGGCTTACCTCTACCAAATGCAGCACCTGGGCTACCTTTCCATCTGGTTTTGGGATGGTATAGCCAATGGGAAGAACTGGCAGGAGATGTGAGAGTGGGGAGTTGGCCCCCAGTCCTTCACTGCAGGACCATTATTTTAACAGTAGACACTCTTCTGTGGCTCCAGCTTATGCTGGTTTCCTTGTTGGTTCCTTTCAGCTCTGCCCACATTTACATAAAGAAGGCCAAAGGGATTTTTCATTAAACACTTTATTTAAATCCTTTAAGGTAATTTTTTTCCCCTGGCACAACCCTGATTGATATGATATCTGTCAGCCTCATTTTCCTCATTTACTGTAATATGGGTATAATAAAAGAACCTACATCATTGGACAAGAATGAGGATTAATTTATTATTAATTTTTAAATTTTTATTTATTTTATTTTATTATTATTATTAGTTTCAGGTGTACAAAACAATGCAATAGTTATCCTTTTAACCCCTCACAAAGTGACAACCCCCCTTCCCCAATCCACTGCCCCCACACCACAATATCACATTTATCTATTACAATTCCATTGACTCCATTCCAACACTGTACTCCACATCCCATGACTATATATGTATTAAATTGTAGTTGACATATAGTATTATTCAACGGCAGCTTCAGATGTACAATGCAGTGGTCAGGCCTCTACACCATCCATGAAGTAGTCTCCCTGACAAGACATGAGTCCATCTGACCCCCTAAAAAATACATTATTGATTATATTCCCCAAACTGTCAAGAATGAGGATTAATTTAGATAATGCTTGTAAAGTACTTAATACATAGTAGGCACTTAACACTGTTTTTAATACTCAATAAGTATACACTCACTACAAAGTACTTACTGAATACTAATGCAAATGTATTAATATTACAGCGTATTAATACTGAGTATTAATACAAAATACCTTACTGAGTATTGTCAGGAAATATTAGGTATTATTATTGTTTTTATCATTATTACTGCATGCCAATTGCAAATAAATCAAGATGGCTTGGGCCACTTCTGACTAGAATTAATTTGAAATAGCAATTAGCAGATTATAAAACCCAAATCCCACCCCCTGTACTTCTCACCACAAATAAACTTTACTTGCCTTGCCTTCCTCTGCTTCCTTGGTAGCCTTCCATAGATTGACTCTTTCTTTTCGCTTGTATGTGAATTTCTCAAGACTTCCCTCAGTTGAGACTATTTTTTTTTCAATCCTTGAAACCTAAAGACAGTCTGCAATTTCTCTAAAAAACAAATATGATGAGAAATTCAGGGATTTGGGGCATGGCCCACAACTGTGGGGATTTGAAGTTTCAGGGAGATAAATGAAAATCTTGAAAACTGATCCTGAAACTTTCTCACCCAGTAGTCTTGAGTAAGTTATTTTATCTTTCCAACAGTGCAATTCAGTGAGTGGGTAAAATGAATGGAGAATGAATGGGAAGATGGATTATACCCAACAGAGGAGAAATTAGTGGGATTAAGTAATAAGTGTTTTTTATTCTCCCACTCAGAATATAATAAATTTTTTAAAAACAGCTTTGGAGAAATGGAACATGCTCTTAAATCTCAAATTGTCATAAAAAGATCAAGTAGAGTGGCCTTGGATCAAAAAGGCATTTTAAAGACTAATAATCAACAGATTCCAAGTGTCCTAATCAATCACTGCTGTGGTTGTCACTTTGTTTCCATTTAAATATACTGTAGTTTGAAAATAAAATGCTGTCCATATTGGAGTCTTTTAGAAGCCTTCACTGACTATTTTACTGAAGTCAAAATTCATAAACCTAATTTGGCTCCTAACAATATGATCCTTCATGACAACTGAAGGATTGTCGTGTCCTTCATGATAACAATACTTCATGACAATATAATCCTTTATTAACTCCTTTATGACAACTTTTGGGGTTATATGATGTTACTTTCAGGTAAATTTAGATCCATTCATTCATTTGCTCTAAAAGTATTTTTTGAGAAAAGGGCAGTGAACATTTATTGAGCATCCCTATCTGCCAGGAGTTATGTCAGGTGTTTTGCATTTCTTGACGCCTCTCAACAACCCCATAAAATAGGTATTATTATCTCCATTTTATAAGGACAGAATAGCAATCTAGAGAGTTTTAGTAACATAGCTAAGGTCGTGGAGCTGTGGAGTGGCAGAGCAGATATCAGAGCCCCTGTGTTTCTATCACATCAATCATGGTGCCTGGCATGGGGAGGTAGAGTGGCCCACAAACCTATGACATTCCATCACAGCAAAAATGAGCAAGACAGTTTCTTCTCTCAAGAGTTTTATCTTCCTTTTAAGACAGGGGCCAGTGAAATGCTTATGGGTGTGTAAAATATGGCCATGATGTGGTAGATGTCAGAAGCATGGCAGCACGAGGGTCCCCTTGATCTCCCCCCCTTTAAATTACAACAAGTTGAACAGTTATAATTCAACAAAGGATTCCCTGCACAGCACACAAACACATATGAGAAATCCATGCATCAAAACATTTGAAGGTGGGAGAATTAGGCAAACAGGAGAGGAGGAAGGGAGAAGAACAGAGATAGGTGTCGCAGATGCAGACTGGAGCTCACTGACTGTTGCAAGAGAGGGGAGGATTTAGGCTGCAAATGTATTCTCTGTAGCCCAGAGGATTCCTGCCTGAGTGATCAGCATGTAATATGGCTGAACCCAGTGATCAAGGCAGAGACCTAGGGGCAGAGACTGAATACAGAAGTGCAACAGCTGTGTTCTAGCAGCTGCCATTGCCAAGCAGAAATCAGAGCCATGGAGGCTGTCCACCTCCCTTCACCCTCCCAGAGCTTGCCTCACCACATCTTCCCAGAGCTAGCAGTAGGCCCTACAAGAAACTGTAGCAGTGAGCATTGGCTTACAAAGTAGAATATCTCCAGGCCTGAGAACTGGAGAGATAGTTCCTGAGCAGTAGGCGTATACTGTGGCTAATCCCAGTGACAAGGGTAAAGATACAGAGGTGAGGCAGCTGAGGTCTGGCAGTTGGCATTACTAGAGAGACAACAAAGCCACAAATACACAAACAACCTCTCATAGCCCACCCCACCTTCACCCTTCGCAACTTATCTCTGCAGGGCTACCTGGGACACCTCAGGCAGCACAGCACTGTGTCTGTGATTTCAGGGGCTCAGAACCCCATCACCCATCACACACTCCTACAGGGTTGGTGCTCTGAGACTGAGATGACCTGGTCACAGAGCAGAGGCCCACCTCCACCTCCCCAGGGAACACAAGGCATTTTTCACTGCCCAGCAAAGATCCAAGAAGCCAGAGCACTACAAGAAAAAATAAAATGTTCCAGTGCCACCTACTGGAAAAAAAAAAGACCTCTTCTTATCAACCTACTGCAGAACTTACTTCCATAAATGCCTAGGCAGAGGAAAAATAACCCATCAAATACCATGAACAACCAAGATAACAAGGCAACTCAGAAAGAAAATGAAAAAGCTCCAGAAAATAAACTTAAAGACTTGGAAATATGTGACTTAACTAACAGAGAATTCAAGATTAAAGTTCTGAAAAACTCAATGAGATGCAAGAAAATTCAGATAGGCAGTTTAATGAACTCAGAAATAAAATCAATGAAAAAAAAAGAATACTTTACCAAAGAGATTGAAACTTTAAAAAAAATTCTGGAGCTGAAGAACTCAATAAAAGGGGTGAAGAATGAAATAGCGAGCTTAGGAAATAGAGCTGACCAAATGAAGGAAAGAATTAGTGATATCGAAAATAGAAATCTGGAAATGAAACAGATGGAAGAAAAGAGAGACTCGAGAGTAAAAAGAAATGGAAGAACTCTACAAGAACTATCTGACTTCATCAGAAAGAGCAATATAAGACTAACGGGTATACCAGAAGAAAAGAGGAAGAAGGGAACAGAGAGCCTATCCAAACAAAAAGCCAACAAGACCTTCCCAAGCCTATGGAAGGAACTGTATCCTCGAATCCAAGAAACAAACAGAACACCCAATTATCTCAATCAAAAAAGACTTTCCCCAGGGCACATTATATTAAAACTGTCAAAAATAAATGACTAGAAAAAGAATTCTCAAGGCAGTCAGGGAAAAGAAGACAATAACCTATAAAGGAAAGCACTTTAGATTATCATAAGATTTTTCAGCAGAAACTCTACAAGCTAGGAGGGAGTGGAATCAAATATTCAAGCTATTGAAAGAGAGAAATTACCAGCCAATAATAATATATCCAGAAAACCTATCCTTTAGATATGAAGGATTAATAAAAACCTTTCTGAACCTACAGAAGCTGAAGGAATTTTCCACCACAGGGCCTGCATTACAGGAAATACTGAAGGGGTTATTGTACCTGAAACAAAAAGGCAAAAGGATACAAAACTATGAGTAAGATGACTAACAGACAGACAAAAGCAGGATATTGCAACCCTTATTCAGAATAGAGAACTATATACTTAAATATAACATAAAAGTAAAAGGAGGTAAAAACATTTAAAAAAACCCCAACAATAGCTACTGTAACTCAGAAGTGAACTCACAGCATAAATAGGGATAATTTGTGACAACAAAAAACAAAATTGGGGAGGTCTGAATTTGCAAAAGGGAATGGAGATAAGATGCATTCAGAAGAAAAAGAACAACTGTATATATGAAACTTCCTTTTACATAAACTAAATTGTAACCACACACACACACACACACACACACACACACACACACACACACACACAAAATCCACAACTGAGACACATAACATAAAAAATAGGAAACAGAGGGGGAAAAAAATCATAGAAACCACCAAACCAAAATAGCAGACAGAAATGCAAGGGCAAAGAAACAATGGAGACACTGAGCTACCAGAAAGCAAAAGATAAAATGGCTATAGGAAATCCTCATATATCAATAATCTTCCTAAGTATAAATGGTCTGAACTCACCAATAAAAAGGCACAGCATAGCAGATTGGATCAAAAAACCAAAACCCAACCATTGCTGCCTCCAAAAGACACATCTCAGCTGCAAGGATAAATATAGACTCAAAGTGAAAGGGTGGGAAATGATACTCCAAGCAAATGGCATTCAGAGAAAAACCAGATATATCCATACTTATATCTGACAAAATAGACTTCAAGATAAAAAAGGTAACAAAGATGGACATTTCATAATGATAAAGGGAACAATACAGCAGGAAGACATAGCACTTACTATGTACGCTCCTAATCAGGGGACCTAAATACCCCATTGACAGCTATGTATAGATCATCCAAACAGAAAATAAGGAAATATTGGCCTTAAATGACACATTAGACCAACTGGACATAATAGACATTTATAGAACCTCTCTCCCAGGACACCAGATTATACATTCTTCTCTAGTGCCCCTCGAACATTCTCAAGGATAGACCATATGTTGGGACACAAAACTAGCCTCAACAAATTTATGAAGATTGAAATCATACCAAGCATATTCTCCAACCACAATGCTTTGAAATTGGAGATCAACTGCGAAAAGAAATCAGGAAAAATCACAAATGTGTGGATATTGAACAACATGCTACTAAAGAATGACTAGATCAAAGAAGAAATAGAAGATTAAAAGATAAGTAGAAACAAATGAGAAAGCAAATACAGCATCAAAACTTCTGGGATGCTGCAAAAGTGGTAATAGAGGGAATTTTGTGTTATTATAGGCCTGTCTCAAGAAACAAGAAAAATCCCAAATAAACAATCTAACATTAATTCTTTTTTTTTTTAAGATTTTATTGGGGAATTGGGGGGAGGGTAACAGCGTTGGGGAATCAGGGAAGGGGAACAGACAGGTAGACAAATTGCTGTTTTGTTCTTCAGTCTAGTTGTGGAGGACGTCGCTTCACTGGCCCATGTTGGTATGATCATTGTGCTCTTCCCAGGTGAGGCAATCGGTCGCCGGTCATTGATCGGCTGCTCACAGTGGCTCCCAGTAGCTCACACCTGGCTACCAGCCGCTCATGCTGGCTGCTAGCCACTCACATAGCTCATGGTAGCCCACTGCAGGCCAGCTGCAGCCTATGCCATCGCTGGCGACTCACAGCAGCCCAGCTCCAGGTCGAGCTGTTGTTCATCATCTTAGCTGTAAAAGGTGAGCGTCACTGGCCTCAATGTGGGATCCGAACCACAGCCTTGCTGCTCAGAGCTGGCGCTCCCAAGTGAGCTCTTAACCAGCTGAGCCACTCGGCCAGCCCCTAACATTATATCTTAAAGAATTAAAAAAGAAGGACAAATGAAGGCCAAAATTGGGAGAAGAAAAAAATTATAAAAATTAGAGCAGAATTAAACCAAATAGAGAACAAAAAGACAATAGAAAAAAATTAATGTAATGAAAAGCTGGTTCTTTGAAAAGGTTAATAAAATTGACAAGCCCCTGGCTAGGCTCACTCAGGAAAAAAGAGAAAAGACATAAATAAATAAAATCAGAAATGAAAGAGAAGTCACAACAGATACCATAGAAATACAAAGGTTCACACAAGAATACCATGAAAGACTACATGCCACCAAATTAAATAACCTAGAAAAATAGACAAGTCCTTAGAAATATATAACCTTCCTAGACTGAATCACGAAGAACTGAAAAATTTAACTAGACTGATTAACAGCAAGGAAATTGAAATAATCATTAATAAACATCCCAAAAATCAAAAGTGCAGGATCAGATGGCTTCACTAGTAAATTTAAAAAAAAAATGAACATTTAAAGATGTTTTAATACCTGTCCTCAAACTCTTCCAAAAAAATTGAAGAGGCAATACTCCCTAACTCATTTTATGAGGCCAGCATTACACTGATACCAAAACTTGGAAAGGATATCACACACACACACACACACACACACACACACACACACACACACCTAAAAAAAAGAGGAGAAAAAAAAACACTTCAGACCAATATCTCTGATGAATACAGATGCAAAAACCCTAAACAAAACACTAGCAAATTAAATAAAGCAATACATTAAAAAGATTATACATCATGAGTAAGTAGGGTTCATTCAGGGATGCAAAGATGATATTTCAACATATGCAAATTGATCAATGTAATACACCATGTATACAAAATAAAGGATAAAAATCATATGATCATATCAATAGATGTAGAAAAACCTTTCAAAAAGATACATCCCTTTATGATTAAAATACTTAATAAAATGGATATAGAAGGAAAGTACCTCGACATAATACAGGCCATATATGACAAACCCTCAAATAATGTCATACTTAATGGTGACAAACTGAAAGCTTTTCCTCCAAGATCAGGAACAACACAAGGATGTCCCCTCTTGCCACTGTTGTTCAACATTGCACTGGAAGTCCTAGCCAGAGCAATCAGGCAAGAGGAGGAAATAAAAGGCATCCTAATTGGGAATGAAGA
>NW_017732638.1:48664-49463 GCF_001890085.2 Hipposideros armiger
ATTCTAGTCAGAAGGAATTTCTGCTTCTCCTAGGATGAAAGGGGTCAAATATAGTTATTTTGGCATCATGTTGCTTCCCAAGGGATGGTGCTGAATTAGGGGTTCAGCATTGGTTTGTGTTGCTGTCAGGATGCTTATTTGACATCAGCAATATCTACATCAGCATTGTTGAATGGGAGACCATGCGGTTGGTCCCATGAATAATCTCCATACCTACTATCATGGCTGGTTCATTCATGTACTCATTGTGCCAGCACTCAGATGGCCAATGACTGAAGGTGAATGATGTCATCTGACTGAACCACTCTATTTACTTTGTTGTTTAATGTCATGTCTCTTCTGTAGTTTTTGCTCTTTGATGGGTGTTGACATATGATATAGAGATCGTCACCCTCTGTGCCCTTAGAACCACATGCTTCTAACCTAGATGTTTCCTCTCTTCTACTTTTTCTCCTTCTAAGCCTCTGACCAATCAGCTAAGCCAGTTACCATGAGTCCTTGTCTTAGGGCTGCTATTAACAAAATACCATAGATTGGGTGGCCTAAACAACAAACATTTTTTTCTCACAGTTTTGGGGGCTTGGAAGTCCAAGATCAATGTGCTAACAAATTCCATGTTTGGTGAAGGCCCTCTGCCTGGTTTGCAGATATCTGTCTTTGCTTTATGTGGCCTTTCTTGATAAGTGTATGGGGAGAAGTGGGAGGGGGAGATTGGATCTCATAACTCTTCCTCCTTTTATAATCCCATCAAGAGGGCCCCGCCCTCATGGCTGTGTGTACAAGTCTCAGCCTATTGATA
>NW_017732638.1:50670-51782 GCF_001890085.2 Hipposideros armiger
CAGCAGCTGCAGTGAGCGGCCGTCCAGAAGCCATTGACTGATCTGCCTCTTCCTGGAAGAGCGCAATGATGGTGCCAACTTGGGCCAGTGAAGCAACATCCTCCACAACTAGACTGAAGAACAAACCAACAGCAACTTGTCTGTTCTCCTTCCCCCGATTCCCCAGTGCTGTTCCCATCCCCCAATTCCCCAATAAAAAAATCTTTTAAAAAAAAGCAGGAATTTAAAGCTCAGGGGAAAGAAAGAAAAATCCAACTGGCTCAAATGGTCAACAAAGATCTCTAAAACAAAGGAGCCTCAGTAAAGGGTGAGGGGGAGGCATGTGTGTGTGTGTGCATGCCTGGTCTTGGCTGGCAATGTGTTTATTCCACAGTCATTCCTAAAGTAGATGTCTCAGCAATCAAAGCTTAAGTCAGGCACTTGCATTACAAAAACAGAAAAAGTACAACTGTCAAGGCTTACATTATATTGGCCAAATCCAGGTGTGCTTACCTTCCAAAGGCCCGTCTCCAAATAAAGTTGACTCTTGAACAATGCAGGTTTGAACTGCATAGGTCCACTTACATACAGATTTAAATTTTATTTTAAATTTAAATTTAAAAAGATTTATATTTGTGTATATTGTAAATATTTGTGCAGTTCAAACCCACACTGTTCAAGGGTCAACTGTATTTTCAATTCAATAGCAGTAGGAAACCTGCATATGTAGAGCTATGGCTGACTCCAGTTATGTAAATGTTCCACTACCATGTGGTGGGTGCCCCTAACTTCTGTGTAGTTCAAGGGTCAATTGTACCATCACATTGGGGATTAGGGCCTAGAGATAATTTGACAGGGAACACCTTCAGTCCATAGCAGTCCATGTATATTCTAACTTTGGGCCACTTTTCTTTCCTTACAAAGTGAATGATCAAGTGTACCAATCAAAGCTCTGTTCATAGGGACATTGAAGTGATTTCCCCTTTCCTGTCTTGTTTGTTTTTTCTTAAGTATAATTTCCATTTCATTTTTTTCCCCCAAAGAATATTTCTTGGGTCTTTAAGGACTTAGCTCCTTACATGGGCTTTGGCAGGTTCGTGGGGCAGCACCCGCAGGTCTAAATCGGGGTGGGG
>NW_017732638.1:52297-53432 GCF_001890085.2 Hipposideros armiger
CCCTGCCCTTTTTGGCATGACCACTGTTCCTTCTTTTCTTGGTCGTCTTGGGAGTGAGGACCTGAGAGAGCTACCCTTGTCTTTTAAGGCCACCCATGAATGGAGCTTCGGTGCAGCGGCTGTCAATTTCGGCATATTGAGTTGACACATGTATGAAGCAACTTCAGCTTTTATGCTTCTCCATAGCTATTTATAAATGGTCACCCATCTCCCCGACCCCCTAAATATGGCCACAGGCATGAGCTGAGGAACAGTTACTGGTGCAGTAGCAGTGGATGACAAGAGGGCCTGGGACACCTGATTGTGCTGCTGCCTTTTCCCCCTCAGCTCTGCTCATGCCTGATCTTAAACAACGGATTGCCTTGGGCCTCCTTGACATTACAATCATGGGTCTGATGGAACCTAACTAATGATAGCAGCTCTGACCACATGATAAGTTGTTACCCCATTGCTTACAGTGCCCAGTAGCCATCTAGAAACTGTTTTTTTTTTCAAAAACTGTATCATTTTCCACTGCAGATGGCATGGTCTTGATCCTGGACCAAGTAGTAGTTTTCCCAATCACAAATGCATAATTCAAATGAACATACTTGGAAGCTGGCAAAATCCCCACATTGGTTTCTTGGCTTGTGGGATGAAAGCTATTACAACATGAAAAATCAAGTGGAACCCACCCCACCCCCACCCCTGATAGTCAGGCAATATAGTAAATCAAAAGGTGTATTGCATCATGGGAAAAATGGCAAATGTTAGTACCAGTCTTAAAGACCTGAAGGGTAAAGGAGTGATACCTCATCATATTGCCATTTAGTTCACCAGTCTAGCCTACACAAAAGCCAGATGGATCCTGAAAATAGCCTACTACAAGCTTAACCAAATATTTATACTAATTGTACATTGGGCCAGGTGTGGTAACTCTGATAGAGCAGATGAACAAACCCTCGGCCACATGGTATACAGTCATTAACCTGGTAAATATTTTCTTTTCCATTCCCATCAGAAAGGAAGACCAGAAAGAGTTTGCGTTCACTCGGAACAAGCTATAATATATATAAATACTATATTTATAGCCTTGTCCCAGGACTAGGTTTGCATTCTTTTTTTTTTAACAAAGTTTTATTGGGGTGACAGTGGT
>NW_017732638.1:55543-56555 GCF_001890085.2 Hipposideros armiger
GAGGAGGGAAAGTTGCCCTTATGTTGGTGACAAACAAAAATGCTCCCACAAATTTCCAGTGACTAATGGTATTTAGTGGCTAAGGGCTGGAGATGAGAAACATCTCCCAGGTTGCAGGAGGTGCTCACCCCAGGAATAAAAATGCTCAACAGTTGTTGAGAAGCCACATGAGGCCAATCCTTGAATCTTTTCACTTGCTACCTCCTATAAAGGAAAGGCATCATAGGTACAGGAAATCAGCCACTGAGGGAGGTTGTGTGAGGAGGGAAAGAACTAGAGATGATCCACATTATGGATTTCTACATACGTGGACTCATGCTTGGTTTGTTCACATTCAGTTCAGCACATAGAGGACACTGAAGACTTGGCTCTGGAATTCTCCCCACAAACTTTCCCCACTCCATAAGTTTGTGCACAGCTATGAGTCAGAGTGTAGCAAGCTGTATTTCTTCTAAAATTTCTTAAGGCAAAGGAAGAGATAATCTGTAAAGTAGAAGAGCCTTTCTTTCAGTTCTCGCTTCTTACTCATTTTGAGTTTAAAATAACAAAGTACATTAATTGGGTAGGATAGTAAATATTGATACAATGGGGGAGATGTCAGCAAAGTGAATAGAGAGGAGCTTCTTTATGCTGCCCAGGGATCTGGCAAGCATACTTTTTATAGATTAACTTAGTTTATATTTACAGATATTATCAATGTGTAACAGCTATGTTTTAGGGAATATCATCTAATAAAAAATCCCAGCCAGAAAAAAGAAGGGGCTGAGATATCGCTCTAGTTATGGAGAGCAAGTGACACATTTTTAATAAAGCCTGGATCATAGTTTGGAGAAAATCAAGTTATTTTCTCTGTTTTTCAAGTAAATTTGGAGTGCAGCATTTCAGTACAACCCTAAGAGATAACATGTGGCTTTTCTCTTCAGTAATCACAAAAAGTTATACTGGAATCAAAGTATTTCAATTGGTGTATGCACTAGAACTTGGTTTGACTTTGCACTCATGTAGTATTTAT
>NW_017732638.1:64482-68064 GCF_001890085.2 Hipposideros armiger
AGCTTAGTACAGAGATGGGAGAGCTGGGTGGGAACCATGGAAGGAAGGAGATGGGAGTTTAAGTATCTACAACTTCTGTTTGTCAAACCCCATGCATAACTTTGTCAAATAAATCATGGGAGACCTTAAGACTCAATCTAACGAGACAGTGAAAATGGGTTTTAGGAAGAGATGAGAAATCTCTGGAGGAAATCACAACGAGTATATCAAGGGAAAGAGGCTCTCTCAGTCAAGCATTTTCCCACTGTGTTAATATCCGGAATAACTTCACTAACCCTTTGCCATATAATGTAGATCATCTATAAAAGGTACGAGGCATGCAAAGAAAAACAAACATCATGAAACCCTACTTTTCATTATGATGATTCAGAGAATGTCATTCTAAATTTGAGGAAATGATCCATTAAGAATGAATTACTCATAATTAAGTGAAAGGTTTGCTCACGTTTATTGAATAGCATTAGATTAATAAGAAGCATTATAAAATTGGATACCAGAGACCACCAACAACCACAACAAAAAAAAATCTATGCAAAAGATGTGAGTAAAACAGTTTGTCAGGGCATACTTATAAAAGAATACATCTGAATATCATCCTTTAAAGGCTTCTTCTGAATATTCTATGAATTTAAGCCTGGGGATCTTTAAGTGTTATTAGTTTTTAATCTGTGACAATACGTCTTTGAAAGAAACTCCTTAAAAGTAGAAACAGGACTCGCATTCCTCTCAATAGTGAGCTTTTGAATGGAGGCTGTCTGTTATGTGGACCCCTCTGTCTCTTGATAGGCTGATGAAGTTCCATGGGTTTCCCAGGCAGCTCTTTGAATCTCTATTGGAAGCCTTTTCCTAGAATGTAAAATGATTAAAATACATTCTATCATTTCTTTCTTAATTCAAGCCAGATGTGCAGGTTTGAGATTTAAATTCTCATTTCCTTATTATTATTATTTTTAAGGAAACATTAACATTAAATAATAAGCATATTATCAAAAGAAGCTTAAATGATGTGTAACTAAGTATCCTCAAAGAAACTTTCCTCCCTGATGAATACAATGCAGTCCCCAAGTATGTAGGGTACTGTATTCAAAAAAAGTTCAAGTGTGTCCTATCAGCCTCTGCAGGGTGATTTTCCCATGTATTCTCATGCTTGCTTATATGGGGAAGCTCTTTCTCTTGGAAAACATTCAACAGAACACAAAACTAAACCCAGAGCAGGAACAAGGGGGAGTGCAGGTGTCCTTAGCAGGTATATTGGCATCAGGCCTTCTGTGTCTCAGCTGCAGCTAAGAAAGTTTCTTTTCACTGGAACTAAAACAAAAACAAGAGAGTCATGTTTGAAGAAGACCATAAACTGTGGCTTTCTCCTGGATGTTATCAAGCAAGGAATATTGTGAATCCTGGCTTCCAGCTTACATAGTTTACTGAGCTATTAGTATGAGTCACCCCAACTCTCTCTAATAGATAATAATAGTGAAGAATTGGCATTTGTCTTAGGAATTTCTCATAAATTAAAAAAAATGGCCCCCATTTGGATTGCCCAGGAAAGGGAAACCCTTCAGGACAAATTACAATTTGAAAGCCCTTTGTATGCCTGACTTACTTCCATAATTCACTCAAAAATTTCCTTGTCCATTTGGAGTTAGGATTCAAACATATAGCTGACTTGTTCTTCAGCCTGACTCTGGAAGAAAATAAACACAAATAAACATAAAGCATTGTTAAATTTTAGTCAATCCTGCACTTAAGGAAAGAATTGAGTATAAAAATAATTATTCCCAGATGAAGCGAAATTGGAGGTAAGCTGTTTTAGATCTGGAATAGGTGATTTGTAGCCTGAGATCTGAAGAATAAGAAAAACATCATTTGCAGACCCGTATGGGTGAGCTGGTGGAGCTGAATACAAAGCTGACAGCATCTCACAAGTCAGAGGTTACTGCTTTGTTGACAACTTTTATTTGAGTTGGAGACAGATCAAATAGCTGACTCCAAGGTTGGCTCACTTCTAAAGCTATGTCACAATATCTTTTAAATGTGTTTGACCATTGAGCTTGGGAGAACAAAATAGACTATAAAACACACTCTCTGGCGGACCTTTTATTTGAAAAAAATTCAATGAAATTTACTGTGGGATTTATACCACAGCGGATTATCTGTGCGGATTGATCTGAGTGACATCTGCAATAGGTTGAACTGTGAGTTAGTGAGACTTTCATTGCGCTAAGAAATTAAGCAATAAAAAAGCAGCAACAATAATTAATAGCTGATATCAATCAAGCACTTACAATGTGCCAGGCATTGTACTCAGTAGGTAACATAAAATATCTCCATTAATTTCACAAAAATCTTGTGCTAGATAAACTATTATTTCCTCACCTTCAGATGAGGAACTTGAGGCTTAGCGAGTTTAAATAACTTTTCTAAGATTGCACAATAAATGCACGATAGGGCAGGATTCAAATGAAGGTTATCTGACTCTAAAATCTACACTTTAGCCACAGTTTTATATGGGCATGATCTGAATGGTTACCAAGTGCAAGATATGGTGTTGAATGTTCTACTTGCAGTGAAAGAAGTGAAGTCTCCCAGGGGATAGCAAACTGGGAGAATCTATTCTTTATTGGTGCGATCTCAAGCAGAACACAATTTCTAGCTGTGTCATTTATCTTAGCTATAAAATGACAAACAGCAAGGATCCATATATCTAGCTTTGAAACTCCACCCTTGTTAAGTGAATCTTAAGAGGTCAGAGGTCATAGAACATTTGGGTTCTCGGGCAGAGCCTTCCAATTTGGTTTCTGTGTTCATGATGAAAAGACAGATTTCTGATCAGCTGGACTCATAGTATTTTGATCCCTAAATGGTATGAGTTTCTCATAATAATCTGCATCTTTCGTTTCTATATCTGGTTATAATTCAGTAATGCAGAATTTGGTGAGAAGATATGAAATTAAATTTTTGTCCCTTCAAAATGATTGAAGTTAAAGCAGAGAAAAATTAAGGTGCATTACTTTCCCTGGTTGAAATGAGAGAGCCTTGACTCATGACAGAGGAAATGTAATGAAAATAAAGGATTCTCAGTTTTCTGCTCAATCAGAGGAACTTCTCCCAACTAGGTCATGGTTAGACTTCGCACCTCTGAGTGAAGGACAATTGTTGTGGTTTAGTTAGAACTTTCATTGGCAAAGACATTAGTTAAAGTATAATGCCTTTTTAATGAAAAATTCCATACATATTTTTTATATCACACATTTCTTTTTTATAAGTGAAATGCAATTAGTCTGAGGCCCAAAGCATTGACATCAAAATGGGACTAACAAAAAGTGAGCTGTTTACAAACATTTCACAAGTCTAAATGAAAGCAAAGTCAGCAAAGTCCTAGGAAGTTACTATGCCTCATACTTCCAAGGTGTTGTGGGTGCTTGTTTCATTAAAGATGCATCCAAGAGGAGAAATCAAAGTTCTAAGTAGTTATATGCAAAAGATCTATAGGCTCAATTTAAAATATTCAATGCAGGGCCGGCCAAGTGGTGCTGTGGTTAAGAGCTGGCTTGGGACACCAGATGGTCCCAGTTCGGATCCCAC
>NW_017732638.1:74350-79075 GCF_001890085.2 Hipposideros armiger
ATATTAGATACTTAATAAATGGAGTATTCCCTTTATTGAAAGTGAGAATCAGTGTGCCTTTCTTTGCCTGTCCTCATTTTTACTTTCAGGAGGTGGAAACCAGAAAGGAGAGCACATGCAAATAAGGCAAATGGAAAGACACACATCTCATGATTCAGGCAAGGAAGCTGAGTGAACTAACCTGTCATTTGAGATAAAGTACTTTAGAAATGTTAATTTTGTTACTGAATAATGAATAATGAGTCTCAGCTTGTTTGAACTCTACCCAATTCTTTCACATCTAGTTTGAGCTGATGCATGAAAGAAAATTGAGCACAGATTTCTTTAGCTTGTCACCTGGCAGCTGATAATGAACCGGTATGTATTTTCTTGCTCAGAACAATATGTTTGAATCTGTGTCAGGTCTAAGCTGACACAGGGCTTGTAACCACATTTCTTCCGTTTCTTGCTTTGGTCCCTCTTTTGGAGTCCAAGCGATGAGTCACATGCTGGTTTTCAGCTCCATCTTCCTGGGTCAGTTCTAGGGTTTACTGAATTAGTGTATTTACTGAGCTTGTTGTTGCCTCATTATACCATTCGCCACTGGATGCCAGTAGAGGACTGTGGCTTAAACTCACAGGGTTGACTGTGACCATTTCTAGGCCACTGAAATAACATTAGAAATGGAAATATAATCCCAACTTCCTGGAATTTATAAATCCCAGAAATGACCCCAAGTTACATGTAGCTGAACTGAAAATGTTTTTATTCTTAGTTCCTAAGGGGTAGATATAATTTTCACCTGAAAATTTAGAATAATGAGACTCAGAGAACTTAACTATAATTCAGTTAATCATAGGCAAGACCAAATTTTGATTCAAGGTCCTCTGACTTCTACATCTTTTCATTCTTCCTAGCCTTGTTGCAGACCTAGCTTTGGAGAATTCTGGTGTACCCCTCGGATTTAATGCACATTCTTTTTTTTTTTTCTTTTTTCAGTGAGAGGGCAGGGGGAAATGTAAAAGAAAGAGTGTCTCAGTGTTAGTTGCATATAAATAATCTGGGACTCTTGTTGTAATGCAGGTTCTGTTTCAGATTCTGCATTTCTAACATGCTCTCAAATGATGCTGATGTTGCTGGTTGAGGGACCATACTTTGAAAGGCAAGACCCTGGTGTCCTGAGTTTGAGCATTGACAGAAGGGAGTCATAGGGTCTACCTGTCCACAATCCCTAGGAAACAATCTTAGGGATCTCATTCTGAATGGAGAAGGAAGCACTGCCTGTCCCACACTTCAATTTCAACATGGTGTTTTTTGGACCAGCCACCAGCAGGTGCTAAAGAACCTCTTTAAAAGAGGCCGAGCCCTGTGAGGTAACTAGAGTGCTCCCAGAGGGTCCCTGGCTGGTCTTTGGGTTGGTGGGGAGGGCAGTTGTCACCAGTGAATGAGAAACAAGAAGGGTCTCCAGACTGGAGGACGTCAGAGACGGAGCTGGAGCCTGTGCTGGGAACCCTCCCCAGAGATCAGCAGAAAGAATCAGGCCAAGAGCGCGCTGATGGACAGGCGGGCCTCTTCATTACCCATCTTTGAGGAAGAAGGATGTTAGTCCCATTGTCTGCTTAAAAGGGAGAGAGGGTGATATCAGGGAATTTTCCTGGGGCTTCTAGCCCCACTAAATTTAGGAATGTAATATTTATTTGATCTTCAGATTTCAAATGGACTGTCATCCAGATTTTTAAAAAAAAAAGATTGCAAATTGATCCAATTAATTGTCTACCATAGGAGTGAGCAAGTTTTTCCAATAGTGGAACCTATGACAATAATACACATATGTAGGCTTCATTATCTTTTACTATAATGAGTTGTAATTGGCACAGTCCTCTATTGGACGTGTAAAATAATGAATAAGATTATGGTGTTTGCAGATCACCTAAGATCACTTTTCCTCAGGCTTCCATAAACTGGCTCAATAAATTATTCTACATTTTAACTATGGATTAGGATTCCTGTTCCAAATCCAGCTGAATGCCCCTAAATCTACTATGACTGTCTGAGGAATGGGTGCTTGTGTGGTAAGAAAAGCAAATTCAGAAGCCCTCACTGCCCCCGTTGTTTGTTTCTCATTCCACATTTGCCCGCTATGTTCATGCTGCCCTCTCAGTTGTCCATTCCCCTAGGGACTGGACTACACTCAATGGGCATCTCAACCTCAGTGGGGAGCTGAATGTTCTGAAGCTCCTACCCTCCCCTTGGCTTTGATTGGCCCTGAAAAGGAGGGTGAGCCAAGGGACTGAGGTAAGAAATACATTTAGGGATAAGAAAACTGTAGGCAGCATAATATTATGATTAAGAGCATTCATTTGCTGAGGAGTCATGGGGTCCTGAATTCTGGGGTTTGAATTCTGGTTTTGTCTCTTACTAGTTATGCGATCTGGGGCAAGTGAATGTCTATTTGCCTCCATTTCTGCTTCTGTAAACTGGAGCTGATTATATCTACCCCATACAGAATTGGCATAGTGTATTGGTTAGAAACATGGATTCTGGGGCCCGACTGCCTGGGTTCAAACCTTGGCTTGCCTTTGTGTAGCTGTAAGGCCTTGAGCAAGTTCCTTGACCCCTCTGTGTCTCAGCTTCTACATCTGTAAAACCAGGGCGATGATCGTACCTCGTATGAAATGGTGACATTTCTTATTTGAGGCTGCTGAATATATTTGCCTGGCGACATTTCTCAAAGAAGACCAAAATCAGACTAAAGAATGAAATGATTCCTGATCTCTAAATATTGAAATCTGAAAAAATACTAGAATGCAGGATTTTGATGACATTTTATAATCTATTTGTGTGTGTGTGTTGTCTNTTAAACAATCAGGTTCATCTAGTCAACTTAGTTGAATAAATTGGTAGTTACAAAATAGTCACGGGGATGTAAAGTACAGTATAGGGAATATAATCAATAATACTATACTAACTATGTATAATGCCAGATTGGCAGCATTAGACTTATCAAGGGATCATTTCATAAATTATATGTGTCTAACCACTATGCTGTACACTTGAAACTAGTATAAAATAATATTGAATGTCAATTATAATTGAAAATATATATATTTTCCAAAAGAATGCATTTTAAAATAGTTTTTAAAAACTTTAGAATAAATAACTTAATGCAATATATTCCAGTTTTTTCTAGGTATTTCAAATGCTTAGCAAGACAAAATCACAACTTTAACAAGTCTTCCTGACTACTTAAGAAAATCTTGTTATATAAAATTATGAATTTTTGCATATCAAGTTTTCTTAAACACTCTAATTTGCTTAAAATTGATATTAAATAGGTTTTTCAGCTTAAAATCATAGATTTAAATTAGTTATACAATTCAAATTGAAGCCACATTTCCCTGAGTGGCCAGATTCTTTTTTACTTAATAAACCCATGAGTTTGATTTATTCCATCATCTCTAAATGTAATTCTAAACTCTCCTGGGTTGTAAAGTTACTTCCCCAAATAAGAGAGCTTATTCACATGGCCAGACACAGTGGTAGAAATAAAGTGGATGTATCCCAGAAATGTTAAGGAGGTGAGGACAATCACCCTTGGTAAATGATTTAAAGAGGAAAGTTAGGGAGAGAGAGGGTCAGAGATGACACTCAAGTTTAATTTTAATGGATAATAATGCCAAAATTTATTGGGATAGGAAGTATCAGAGGAGGAAAAGATGTGGGAAGGGTAGAGATATAAATTTTAGGGCTGAAAGATGCTTTAGCAGTTGTCTAAATCACTCTTCTTATTTACAGGTAAGGAAACTGACATTTAGAAATCAGGTGATTTCTTTTTCAGTAAGAAATCTTTAAAAAAAAAACACCCTTTTCAACGTACATAGCTAGAGGGTTACATACACATTTCTCCTAGATTCACTTCCTATTCCTATTCCTGTCTCACAAGTGGACAAGATGAAGTGGGAGCCTGCTAGAAATCATTCTTGTTCTTGCCAATACTGGAATACTGACAAAGCAAATAGTAGAAAAATCGCTTCGGAAATTCCACGTACAACCTGAGATGATACAGGATAAGGACTTTTTAAAAAATAAATAAATAAAACTATGTTTGTAAGTCAAGCAGGCACAGAGCATGCACAACAACCAAGTTGTGACTTTGTCTTTGGTAAGATGCCACACTCCACCACCAATTTCACAGGTTGGATAGGAGGACGAATACTAGATGTCAAAACCTTATGGCTTGTTCCAAGGCTGCAGGACACAAAGCGACATTTTTGTTGTTAATGTAGGTTGATTTTAACATTGCCAAAAACCAACCTCAGATTTTGGCCAAGGTTTTCCCAAAGTTACACAAACTTTTCACTTTAAATTGGCTGGATGATCTTATTAGTCATAGCCAACACCAAGGTTCCAGATCTATTAAGATTCCGGGGAACTCAGGAGTGCAAAGCGGAGCACATGGACAATGGAAGGGGCCAAAAAAGGGTTAGGAAACTTCCTCAATTTTAATCTTCTTCGGAATTTTAGCTTTTGCTAGGAAAAGAAAAACAAATAAACCTAGTTCTTATTGTGATGAAATGTAAAGGGAACATTTCTGTTGTCCCTTTCCAAAAGGCCCCTTCTCATCAGTAGGATTTAGAACTTACCAGAGTGTCTAGGAATCACAGGCATTCATAGTAAGTAGAACCACTCTGCCTGCCTGTCACACGGCAGCACCATAGCTGGACACACCTACCTGCTTCACCATGC
>NW_017732638.1:86130-87899 GCF_001890085.2 Hipposideros armiger
GGGAGAAAAGAATCACATATATTTTTTTCTTGCAACTTACATGATTTCTTGGTTTGGACAACCGTTCCCAGGGGCTGTGATTTCAATTCGTACAATGCGTCTGTACGCATTGGGCAAGGTTGACAACGTTCGGGAGCATCTGCACTTTAAGCTTGTGTTAAAAGCCTCTAGAATACCTGTAAATACAGAATCAGTTATTTGAATTCCTTTGGCATATAATTCGTAATTAGATCTTAACTACTAATCTTGCATACAGTGCATTTGAAGATTTTTAAATTTCAAGTTGTTTTTCCACCCATATGCCTTCAGTATGTGTATTTCTGCTTGTCTTGGCTTATTTTCAAATATTTTCTACCAAAACCTTAAAAATAAAATTAGCTTTTTAAAAACGCCTACTGAAATTTGTGATAGAATTATATTGGCACTCAGGTAATTGTCCATATAATAAAATTTGAGAATCATCACTATGGGGACTTACAACTCACTTATAGTTAATGCAATATAAAATCAACTGATCTTCACTCCCAACACATAAAAACCAAGGACAAGAACTCATTGCAGAGTCCCTGGAGGAATAACAAGCTGTAACAGTTCTCTCTTTTATCACACTCGCCACCCCACCTCCCTGTCAATCTCTGAGGAATTACCTTAGAAGATATGTTTTGTTCTTGTTTAATACATTAGTCATCCAACTTGGCTACAAATCATTACCAAACAAAGGCCAATAATAAAAACTCAAGACAATTTTTATCCAACAACAAAAGTTATTGTACTAACCAAGTCCTATACGTAACCCATCTGGTGCATTTAAATGAATTCTTCCCACTTTAATCCCAGTTCCTTCCACCGTGCTTGACATGTACTTGCAAATATAAGGGACCCAGCTCTCAAGGTGTGTACAGTTTAGTAGAGGAAGCAAATGAGCAAAAGCTAAAATACCACAGAAAGTTGTAGTTTACCCAAGGCCCAAACTGCATGATAGGACAGAGGGCTTTGCCAGGAGCAATGGGAAAGCTTCATGCAGGAGGTGAGAGATGAGAGTCTTGAAGAATGAAAAAAACATGTGAAGCAAAATAACAATTGAAAAAAAATACTCCCTGTGTTTTAAGAACAAAAATTTGTCCTCTAAACCTGAGCCAAGTATATCATGCTGCACATGCATCTGATTCCTGTAACTACATAATAACTTACCACT
This sequence comes from Hipposideros armiger, assembly GCF_001890085.2. NCBI lineage: Eukaryota > Metazoa > Chordata > Mammalia > Chiroptera > Hipposideridae > Hipposideros > Hipposideros armiger. Next base: position 87,326 of record NW_017732638.1, read on the forward strand.
TCAACTAGATATTTATCTAGTTACCCAAGGATAGTCTTCCCATTTAGACTTGTAAGTCTGCTTCTTTGCAGAAAGCGTGTACTTAAATACCCCTGTAGTACTTATAATGGCTCATGTCAGAGCTAACCATACAGAGCTGCACCAGATGTTCCCTGCCGGAGAACAGCCCATTGAAGTCAATAATCTTTAAACCCTATAAAGGATTTGGTCAGACGGAGTAGCACAGACAGGCAGAACATAGAAGAGATGCATGGAAAGAACTAGATATAGCAGAGCTGAACCTGGAAAGGACCAGGAATAGACACACCAAGTATAAGTCACATGGATGCTGGGCTTCCAGTATCTCTTCCTCTATGGCTAACAATCAAAACAAGATAAATGCTTTCAGTCTCAAGAGTTAAATCCTGAAGCACCTTACTGCTAGAAATCTGGGAGCACTGAGCACATTTTTCCTCCTTAAGTCATATTTCCTCCCATTTTCTAATTGAAAGAAAAAAATGGAAATGTCTGAAGACCATGTCTGTTCAAAGGACAATGACAACGTAAGTGAAAGTTCTCACCATGGACTGGAGAG
>NW_017732638.1:90349-99473 GCF_001890085.2 Hipposideros armiger
GAAGCCATTACCTTTTTTGTCCTAGGCACTATTGTTCCATTAATTCATTACCAGACTGAATAACAGTATTCTGGTCACTTATATTGAATTGGGAGGCAACAAAACTTCTTTTTCTTTCTTTTTGAAAATGATCAATTTCTAACTATGTCACTTTCATTTCACTCTTTTACAATTTGATCTTGGCACCCAGGTGTCATTTGCCTCTATTATATGTATTATGTATCTCTCCCTGTTAGAACAAATATGAGAGATGCTGACAATCACAGGAAGAGTGTAGGGACAAAGGCACATGAATAGGACTCTGAATAAATCTAGGAAATTCCACAATTGGCTGTTGTTAAAATAGGACTGCCAGATCAAGGGAGCTAATTCCAAAGCAATTCTAACATCTGACTTCACTACTTTTAATGCCCAGAGTTCTGGATCTAGCTTAATCTGACCAAAGAAATTTACAGCTACCTGCCCCAAGATGGGATTGGAGGTTGCACAGATCTCTGATAGCCAGATGATTCTAGAAGTTTCAAGTACGACTCCATGATCTCATTTACAGGAGCGATATGAATTTCAAAAACTTGGAAGTCAAGAAAAATATTTTGAACTAACAGATGTAAGGCTCAAGTGGAAACATTTTATATTTTAAATAGTTTTTATAGATACCTTTGTTTGCAAACATAAAAACATATAAATTGATTTATAGCAAACCTGAATTTTATGATCAGATATATAAAAATTTAGTGACAGTGAGAAAATTATGGGGAGAGTTTTTCCCCTGATTTTGGCATCAAACCAGATTTTCTCTCTAGACCCAAGAACAACTGGGTAGTTTTGGCTACCCTAGTACTCAAATCGTGGGCCGTGGGCTAGCACCACCAGTTTCTCCTGGAGCTTGTTAAAGATGGAGAATCTCAGGTCCTGCATTTTAACAAGATTCCTAGGTGATCTGAATGCACCTTAAAGCCTGAGAAGTACTGGTCTCGTATAGCATGAGCCACATGTACTCGTGTATTCAAATTGTCTTCAGAGAAATGTTTATGCAAGTCATCTCTTCAGAGTATAATGCACCTATTCCTTGGTGAAAGCAGACAGGACAGCTAAATGCAGAGCAGTAACAACAATACGGACATGCCCTCNGGAAATGCAATGCCCAATGGGCTTTTAAGGTTTCTGGAGGAAGAATATTCCATATCTAGGAATACTACTCTAACCAACATATTGGGTAAGGAACGGATGTCAGCTGAGCATGAATATGCTCAACAGCAGACTAAAATGCAAGTTGCTATGTTTCTTGCCCATATGATCCAGCAGCTCTTATGGCAGATCTATTGCAAATTGGCTAGGCTGAGAGTCCAGCCTTCTCTGGAGCTCTGGTATTGTCACCGTTAAGACCTGCATTGGGTCCTCAGATTTCCCTGCTCTTTGTCAGCATGAGAGGAGAATCTTCATGTGTTCCAAAGAGGCTGTCTGGCTTTCATATCTCACCTTTAATTGCTGATTAATCATTTTGTGCCTTCTATTGTCTTTTTCCAAATCATCTAATGCTTCCAGCAATAGCCATTTTTCTTAGAATTACTAATTTCTTTATAGTTCTCAAATACTTGATACATTACACTTCCTAGTGCATTTCCTTCTACCAGTTTGCCGTGTTTCAGTTCACAACAGACAGTTTTCTCAATTGCACTGCTACTTTATGCAGGGGCTGTCCAGGCTCCCTGTATGACCAGAAACGCAGTCCTCATTACCAGCTGGCTGGCACAGCATTCAGCTCCAAAATCCCTCTTTAGCCTCTGCTTTCTTGAACAACTCCTCCTACCCATTTTTGCAGATTAGGCTGCCTGGTAAGCTTACAGATAGGGAGATGAGCAAGCAGACCATTTATTTTGGCATCTTTTAAGGACTACACCTGCAGGGGAAGAGGAACAAGCAGGATTAGGCAGAGGGAGACGCTGAAGATGAGACAGTCTCAGCAAAGGCGTCAGTGACCCCACAGGAGGCGCTGAAGCTGAGATGACCATTCAGATTGGATGGGAGCTAGGGAGGTGAGGTTGGGACATATATACCCCTGCATCAACCAGTCCTTGGATACAGGCTGCTGCTGGGAAGGGAGCATGACATTGGGTGAAATCAATTCCCAGAGACTGTCAGCTGCTGCCAGCACATGCCCGGCAGCTGAGGGAATAAGTGCTTCAGTCCTGAAGGTGGATCTGATGACCCAGCGTGGCCTCCATACTGTATTACTTTCCCAGTCCTCACTGTGCTGCCTGGATCACCTCTAGAGTAAAGTTTTTTCACTAAAATCCTCGGATCAGGGCCGGCTTCTGGTGAATCCCTGAACTAGACACTCTCCCATGAGGCTAAGCAATTTTAAGACAGATATTGTAGTAGTAAATATAATAATTACTAATTATCACAGCAATCACTAACATTTGGGGTCTATTTTACGGGTAATGATTCCAAATCTCGTTTTCTTTATCTCTAAAGTAGGGGTGTTTGATAAGACGACTGCTAAGATACTTTCTATCTCTAATGTTCTAGCAATTGCTTTTCTGCTCAAGCTTCTATCACAACATAAACTCCTGCCTCTCATTGCTCCCAGGGTGCTGTGCCTGATGGCCAAAGAAGGATGAAGTAGAAAATGTCTGCACAGATTAGCTTTGCTGCTTCATTTGTTTACAAGGCCACTTGTTCTGTTAAAGCAGAGATATGGCAAAGAGCTAGGCCCCTACAGAGAATTCAAGGGCTTAAAANTTTTTTTACTGTTTAAGACATTTTAGATGCATTTTTGGTTAGTTAAAAAAAAACCTAATTGTTACCAAACAGAAGAGGGCCCACCTACTTGATGCACAGCAGAGCCAAACACTGAGCAGCTAGTTTTGCAGTGGCGAAATTAAAGCAGTGTGTTGTCAGGGTGCCAACCCAGGGAATGGTGAGCTAGTGCTCAAAATCCAAACTCCCTAGTGTTTTTAATCAACGGTTTTTAAAGGCAAAGATTGGGGGTTAGGGGTCATGGGCGAAACTGATTGCTAGTTCTTATGCAAGCATCACAGGTTTTCTTTCATCTGATTAATTTAGTTCCTGATGTCACCCTGTCTAGTGTCTTTGTCACTGTGGTCAGGTGATGTAACCAGGTTGAAGAACCAAGATTCTGCAAGACATTTCATGATTATATGGCAATGATGTTATCTTCAAAGCAAAAGGCAGAAACTGAACATCTTGTGATCATTGTAATGTTTAAGCTATCATTGTTTTGTGCTCAACTAGCTACATTTTTCTATTATCTTAAGCAAAGGGTACTTTTAAACATTTTTCCTAGAACTTGCTTTATAGGCAGGCTTCCAAAATGTGACAAACATACTTTATTATTATTATTATTATTAGTTTCAGGTATACAAAGCAAAATAATAGTTAGACATATATATATATACCTCACAAAATGATAACCTCCCTCCCCCAAGCTACTACCCCTTTGACATCTTTCTTAATCTTTGACTATAAGCTACATGACAACCAAAGCAATTGAAACATTTAGTTAAAGCCTATACTTGTATCTCTAGACTCTATAATCTAATGCCTAACCATGTTTACTATTAACTGTCAGTTTCATAACGGACACATGTTCTTAGCACTTTTGCTTGTCAGCTTTAGATCTTAACACATACCAGGAAAAATACCACTATATTTCCTGTTACACTGTCTTCTATCTGCCTCAGTGATATGCAAAGGAATTTCACTTTGTTTGCAAAATATAGACCACAATTTTTTTAGTACGACTAGGTCAATAAAGGACTAGCATGGGGGTGGTCAATTTTCCATCCCTATTTAAGCTGAAAGACTATCTGGGACCATTAAGAGAAGGTTGGGATGCCAAGTTGAGGAGGCTCTGTGTGATAACATCTCTGGACAGAAGCATGCTTTCTTGGAGCCCAAGAGACATTGTCTTAGGAAGTGGGACAGAGAACTGGGAAGAAGGCCATTTCCTTGAACTGTTCTGCAGATAATAGTAAAACTCCAAAACTGTGAAGTCTCAGAAGGACAGAGCAACATCCTCACTGTAAGTCCTTGCAGGACATCAGTGATGCATCTTGACAAGAAGGCTAGAGCAAAAATTGCTATTAATAATAGTCTTCTTCCACATCTCCCAGAAACCAATAGGATGTTCTTTGTGGGTACCGGACAGAAGCCCTACAGATAAGCAGGTGAGAATTTTGTGGAAGTGAAATATCAATACTATATACATGGCTGCAATTATATTCAAAGGCTGTGTCTTTCACATTTTTATGGTCCACTCTTTGTGGGTCATGAACAAAGAAAAGCTTATTCAATCTTCCTCCATGGTTCAATTTTATTTAGGATCCAAGGGTGAACTAAATCATTGTCATTGCTCTATTCTTGCCTTCAAACATTTGGAGCAAACATTTGAATGTATGCTATATGCCAGGCATTGTGCAATATGCACAAAAAAGACATGCTCCATGCCCTGAGAAAGTCAGCCAAAAATTTAGCACTTTTGCTGCATGCACTCCAGTTTCTAAGCACAACATATCCTAGCCCAGAGCTTAAAAGCACAAACTAGGATTACTTTTATTCAGGGTGGCTCATAATGGTTGAAATGTTCTAATACAATATGTTTTCTTAATTCTAAAGCACANTTTCCTCTTGCTGCTTTCAAGATTCTCTCTTTAACTTTAACTTTTGACATTTTAATTATAAGATGTCTTGGTGTGGCTGTCTTTGGGTTCATCTTGTTTCAAAATTTCTTGGGTTCCTGGACCTGGATGTCTGTTTCTTTCCCCAGGTCAGCAAAATTTTCAGCCATTATTTCTCCAAATAAGTTTTCTGTCCTTTTCTCTCTGTCTCTTCTCCTTCTGGGTCCTCTACAGTGTGAATGTTATTCTGTTTGATATTGTCCCAGAGGTCCCTTAAGTTACTTCACTTTTTTTTTTTTTTAATTTTTTTTTTGCTGCTTTGTCTGGGTGTTTCAATGCTTTACCTTCCAGCTTGTCAATCCATTCTTCTACTTCATCCAATCTGCTGTTGAACCTCTCTAGTGTATTTCTCAGTTCAGTTATTTGTATTCTTCAATTTTGTTATTTCTGTTTGGTACTTTCTTATGTTTTCTATTTTGTTGAAGTTGTTGCTGTGTTCATCTATTCTTCTCCCAAGTTTGGTGAACATCCTTATGACTATTATGTTGAATTCTTAATCAAGTAGGTTACTTATCTCTGTATCATGATTGTTTTTTGAGCTTTTGTCTTGTTCTTTTGTTTGGAACATGTTTCTCTATTTCCTCATTTTGCTGAACTCTCTGTATTTGTTTCTGTTTTTTAGGAGAAACAACCACCTTTCTCAGTCTTAAAGAGATTGCCTTGTGTAGGTGATCATCCTTCTTGTTCAACCTTGTCCTAGCTTTTGGTTTCCTGAATCTGTGTGATTGTCTAAGTAGCCTAATTTTTCTTGATATACTCCCATTGTTGAGGGTGTGCCAAGATCAGCGTTCCAAGGGGAAGAATCTCATTTAACACATAGTTTCAGGCTACTGGAAGCCTGACCCATGGGCAGCAGCTTTTGAGTATGCAGATATATATAGCCCTGTAGGGCTGCAATTGTAATACCTATTGGCCTCCAGATCAGGAGATCTAGAGGTGTCCCCTGGGTGACATTTGCAAAATTGGGACGCAAGATGAATATATAATAAGCTCCTTTCTGGAAAGTCTCTTTGAACTATAATGAAGCCAAGGGGATATGCAAGGATGGTGTCTCCCTGCTTACACTCCCTGGGAGTGCCTCCTTAGCCTATTCAGCGGTTCTCAACCTTCCTAATGCCGCGACCCCTTAATACAGTTCCTCATGTTGTGGTGACCCCCAACCATAAAATTATTTTCGTTGCTACTNTCTAGACCCAAGAACAACTGGGTAGTTTTGGCTACCTTAGTACTCAAATCGTGGGCCGTGGGCTAGCACCACCAGTTTCTCCTGGAGCTTGTTAAAGATGGAGAATCTCAGGTCCTGCATTTTAACAAGATTCCTAGGTGATCTGAATGCACCTTAAAGCCTGAGAAGTACTGGTCTCGTATAGCATGAGCCACATGTACTCGTGTATTCAAATTGTCTTCAGAGAAATGTTTATGCAAGTCATCTCTTCAGAGTATAATGCACCTATTCCTTGGTGAAAGCAGACAGGACAGCTAAATGCAGAGCAGTAACAACAATACGGACATGCCCTCCTAAAAGATAACAAAAAGAGAAATGTCACTAAGATTGAGAGGTGGCATACCTGGTCAAGGTATCTACTAGTCTAGTTAGCAAATAGACATTGAACAGAGGGCCCATGGTCAAGCTAAAAATGATTCAAGGAATAAAATTCTTATAATTTTAAGTAGTTTGTAATAAAACAAGAGACAAGAAAAAGGCCACTATGACCAAATTGAGAACATTTTTTTTCCATGTCATTTACAAAACAACTCAACTCTATTTTGTTAGCAAATCTTTTAACCTGCTGAAAACCTGACATCTACTTGCTGCCACATACCTTTCAGCACAACAGGGAAGGAAGTATTATAACCTGGCAGGTAAGAGCTCAGGTTCTGAAATCAGATGATCCGGACTTTTATCCCAGCTCCAACACTTACATGCCTCGTTACAGCCAGAAGGCTCAGTTCCTTTTGTGTCAATACAACTTACTGGCAACACTCATCGCTTCTTAGAGGGTTGTGTAGGGAACATAGCAGTGCCAGGAGAGACTTTTGCTCAGTGTTTAGGCAAATAGAAAATAATAAATGTTAGATCTATTTTATTTTGAGAACAGAAAATTTATTATTTTTATTGTTTTCTTATTTCATTTATTTTATTTTATTGGAGTAAGAACACGTAACATGAGATCTACCCTCTTAAAATTTTAAGTGTATCATACTAGGTACAATGTAGAGCAGACCTCTAGAATGTATTCATCTTTCTTAAGAAGCAACTTGGGCTTAGTTTGTAATTGAAGCTCCTGACATGAATGAAAATGTCACTTAGGTTTTCCCTAGACGTATATGATTCCTTAAATTTAAAGGTCCTCTGGTCAAAAAGCTGTTCCACTTTGAAACTGATCACGCACACTCTATGTTTACCCACTTGCAACAAAAAGATTGATCTTCTTTCGCTGAGCAGATACCTGTGGGGGTTTGTGTCAGTTACACATGTACTGAAGTTTTACCAAGGGGGTGTTTTACCTTTTAACATTATTTTCATCTCAGTTGAATTGCTTTCAACAGCCTGGTGTTTGCCAGACAATGGTTTCAATACCTATACCTGTATTTTTCAAAGGTATTTTTCAAAGTTAGTTAAATTCATATTTCAAGTTTTGTTCAAGTTCAACTCAAATACAGTCAATCCCAGACAGATCTAAAATGTGGCTATGCAAGACTCCTTTTCTACATATTAGGAGGGCGATTTGCCAGGAGACTGCTAGGTGGCAGTATTACTTACAAAAACAGCTTTGCAGAAAGGGAAAGGCCTGTCCTCAGCTAAAGACCCTGCAGTGCTGACAAGAGAGCTGTGCTGAACATTATTTCAACAGTTAAGTCACTTATTTGATTTAGTTTATTGCTTGTTTTTTATATTGTAGAGTTTGAGATTTTTTTTATTAGATTCAAATGTTAACCAAGAAGGGGAGAAAACCCCCTAAAAATCTGAAGTAATCCAACAAATTCTGGTCCAAAGCCAACTTCTTGGCCCTGANTGATTGTGGCTTGGGTTGCTTCTCTCAGTGAAGGGCCAGCAGGCTTTCTCAATGGCATTTGAATATATGCTCAGTAAAATTAGGGAGTCGGTCAGGGAACTGCCAGAGAGTCTAGCCTTTGGTAGGTGCTCAGTACATATTTGCATATGTAATAAATATCTCCTTATATACAGATCCCCATGGTGACTATGTTACTGTTTTTCCACCAGACTTTCCCATCTCTTACTTTGCTATCTGAAATATATAACTATTTATGTAATCTGATCATCATGGAAATCCTGGAAGGGGCAAGTATGTGTCCCCTTCATTGTGTCATGATGGAAGAGGGAGGCAGTTGATTTGAGGAAGTGAATCTTTCTGGCTCTGGCATGCAGGTTATGGAGCTTGAGATCCAGGTGTCAGGGGAAGGTGTCTTTAGAATATCATCAGATGCTGAACCCATATTACAGTTTGTTTAACTAAGCACATGTGCAGTTTGGTCTTGATCCAGCCACATAACTCATGGGGACAATCAACCCACAGCCTCAGCTCACTTGCTAGGAGCTCTTTGATTTAAAAAAGGTATGTGGACAATGGCTGGGCTGTCCTGGGAGTATGTAAGTGTCTATGTGTGAAACCAGACACATTAAATCACTGCAAAATCAGAGGTTTGGCCTTCTGGGCGTGACTTTCTCAACAATGTGATTTGTGCTACTCGATTAGCATTGGGGGTGTTTAGCATCTTCAGTGTTCCAGTGTAAATGGACATGGGGATGTGATAATGTCACACAGCCCTCTTACAACAAGCAGCTCTCCTGTTAGCCTGAATGACTGCAGGGACACAGAACTCATCAGTCTTCAGGCAGTCCGTTCCATTGTTGGGGCAATTCTAGTCATTCAAAACTCCTTCCTTATGTATATGTGAAAGCTGCTTTTCCTAATAGCTCAGTCACTTAGTCCTAATTAATCCCGTATTATCATGGGAAAATGTTTTTAAATGCTCTTTCATATGATAGCACTCCAACTATTTGAAGACATGGTATGTCAGTTGGATCTGCCAGGAAGCAGATGCTGAGATGGATGATGGAGAAAAAGAAGTTTTGTGGGTTTTGTTGTTGTTTTTCAGAATAACTCCTGTGATAGATCAAAGCAGGGAGGAGGCAGAAGCGGGCTGGGAGAGCCTCAGATTGCTGTGCTGATCTGGCAGCGTCTGACAACTCAGTGGAAAACTCCTGAAAAAAGGCTGTTAGAGGAGCCCCACAATGGGCAGAGATGTCCCGGCCCTACTACCCCTGCCACTCACAGCCACTGGCTGGGGCTTCTCAGAAACATCATGGTCTCTGGTAAAATAAGAAGCAGATCTTGAGGGTGTTAGCATCTGGAGGCTGTCTGTCGGCTAACTACACTTCTCACAAGTTATTTCTT
>NW_017732638.1:103983-105957 GCF_001890085.2 Hipposideros armiger
ACCCACAGGTTGAGAACCGCTGCTATAGATACTTGGGAAACTTGAAGCTTTTCCCTCAGGCTGAAGCTCCAGGCTAAGAAAGTAGGCCTTTTTTACAGGAAGACTGGGGTTGAGTTTCAGTCTGCTGTCTGTGCAGTGCCCTCAGCATGATGGCCTTCCAAGAACTGTCTTTTTTATTGTGATTGTCCTGTGGAGCCAAGGAGTGCCCGCCCTCTTGGCCACCAGGGCCAGGCGATCAAGGAGTATCCCCTCTGTGAATTGTGCCTGCTCTCTGGCTTTAGCAAGACAGCTGGAGAGTATCGTGGGCAGGGCACCCTCGCCTGCTTCAGAAAGGCAGCAGGACATGCCCTGACTGCGGACTTCAGACCGAATACAGCAGGAGAGTGCCTTGTCTGCGTGTGCACACAGCTTTAGGTTGGGAGTGGGAGGATGCTGTGGCGGCTCACACTCGCCAGGCCCAGCCAGAGGGCAGTAGTGTTGCAGCTGCCCACACTTGCAGATGTTAGCCAGGGAGCAGGAGAATGACACAACCCTTGCGCTTGCGTGCCCCAGCCAGGGACCAGGGAAATGCTTCAACTGCCCTCGCTCTCCAGCTTCAGCAAGGCAGTGGGATAGTACCACAACTTCTCACCACTACCTGTCCTCGCAAAGAAGTGGGAGGGTTCCACGTCAGAGCCCGTCTACCTGTGCTAGCAAGTTAGGTGGAGTGCAATAATGGCATCCACCAGTGAGTCTGTCTCTGGATAGCATTTCAACTATCCCTTGCCTCTTCAGGAGCATCTGATAATCTGATGCTTTTAGATTAGCAAATGAATCTCTTTCACGTATAGTGTAGGCACTTTTCAAACTGCTGTGTTTTTGCTGGGTCTTGGGGCAAATGAGCCCAAACATGAGCTCTTAAAAGTGGAATCTTAGTTTTTTATAGTACTTTTGGGACCCTTGGATGACAGCCTCATTAGTGTCCTGAGCAAGACATTTTGGGGGCNAACAATAACAAAAAAAATCCTGATTGTTTCCACACAATGGTGCTGTGATAATTGTAGCTAACATTTACTACTGTGCCAGGCATTGTAGCAGAGCTTTACATGCAGTATGTAAAGTCTCATTTGATGTGCCATAGAAAATCCTATGGTAGAAATATCCACAAATTTCTCTGGGAGTACAGAAAAGGGAGGATCACAGAAGCAGGAGGTTGTGCCATTTCAATAAAAGAAAATACCTATTAATTTTAATAGAGGGTATAGGTTCTCAAATATATCATTACACATTACTAAATTGTTAACTATCATGTTTTTGAAATGTTAGTACATTTTAGTTCTCTTAAACCTTGAATAAATATTTGAAATAAATTTTTAAAAAATTGTTTTTTATTTCTTGCAGCTACTACTGTCCCTTTAGCTTAACTTTTTATTCAGAGTTATGGCATGAAAGTTGATAGAACCTAAAGCTAAAGGACATTTCCATAAAATACCGTGTTTCCCCGAAAATAAGACCGGGTCTTATATTAAATTTTGCTCCAAAAGACGCCTTTTATTCATTTATTCATGTACAAAAATCTACATTTATTCAAACAGTCATGTCTGGCTTACGATCTTAACTGGGGCTTATTTTGGGGTAGAGCTTATATTACGAGCACCCTGAAAATCATGCTAGGGCTTATGTTCTCGTTAGGTCTTATTTTTGGGGAAACATGATAGACCTTCAGACAGAGGGCTGTTGTAGATACTTATTTTCTTGCTCTTTAATTTTGTGGGAAACTAAGAGTCTCCTTGTGTTGGCATTTGGAATTTGGCGGATATAGGCAGGGTCTTGAGAATGGGGGAAAGGTGGGTGCAGTCCTGGCTCTGTCCCTTTGGAATGGTATGCCTAGTACAGTTAATTAACCGCCCTGAGCCTCAATTTCTGCATCTGTGAAGGACTGATAACACTAGACAGACTTTAACAGGGCTGTTGAAGAAATAAAATGAGTGAATG
>NW_017732638.1:109554-110327 GCF_001890085.2 Hipposideros armiger
AATCATGTTTAAAACTGAAATTAGTTTCTCCAAAATCTGCTCTTTTTCAAGTATTCCCAGTCTTAGTAAAGGGCATCATCATTCGCCAAGTTGCTTGGAAACCAGTAAATCATCTTTAATTCCTTCATCTCTCTTAATTCCCATATTTATTTGGTCTCAAAGAACTGTTACTTGTATTTGTTAAAGTGTCTTAGCTTTGTCTACTTTTCTCCACTTTCCTCTTATTCCAAGCCACCAATGTCTTTTTTTTTTTTGAGGTATAATTGACATACAATGTTATAATAGTTTCAGGTGTACAGCATAGAGATTTGATGTTTGTATTCATTGTGAAATGATCACCACGATAAGTCTAGGTACCATCTGTCACCTTATAAAGTTAATACAGTGCTATTGAGTATATTTCCCATGTTGTACGTTACAGCCCCATGACTTATTTATTTTATAACTTGAAGTTTGTTATTCCCCTTTACCCATTTCACCCACCCTCCCTCCTCTCCTCTGGCAACCACCAATCTCTATATCTATGAGTTTGGGTTTCGTTTTGTTGTGTTGTATTTTAGATTCCACATATAAGTGAAATCATGTAGTATTTGTCTTCCTCTGTCTGACTTATTTCACTTAGCATAGTTCTTCTCTGTCCCTTTTTTCTCTTCTTTCTCTTGTGGTTTGATGACTTTCTTTAGCGTTATATTTAGATTCCTTTCTCATTTCTTTTGTGTATTTACTACAAGTTTTTACATTGTGGTTACCGTGTCATTCACATGTATCATCCT
>NW_017732638.1:117786-153764 GCF_001890085.2 Hipposideros armiger
CCGGCTTCTGGACGGCCGCTCACTGCGGCTGCTGGCCACTCACGCTGGCTGCTGGCCACACACGGTAGCCCAGCTCCAGGTTGAGCTGTTGTTCAGCATCTTAGCTGTGGAGGGCAGTGTCACTGGCCCTCATATGTGGGATCTGACCCAGGGCCCTCTGGCATCCCAAGCGAGTTCTTAACCATCGCGCCACTCGGCCGGCCCTCCCTCCTCCTTTTTATAACTCACTCTGATAGGCTCTTGAGACACTCATATCTAGCCCTTCCAACTCATAACCCAGCGTTCTTACTGTTAACCTGAGCTCCCAAGCACCTGCATCGCAGGAAGTCTTGCCAGGAGGCAGATGTCACTTAAGGAAAAGCAGCCTTGCCTTTTGACATGGCTTTCAGTATGAATTTCACATCATGCAGAAGCAATATGGACCTTTTGCTGCTGCTCAGAGAATGGCACTGCCCTTATTTATCTTCTCACCCAGTCCAGTCTCTGGGTTAAGCCCCTGATAACTGTTAGAGAGACTCCTGTCCTCTGACTTCCAAGTGGCTCTCTGTCTGTTCCCATGTTGGGGGTAGCACTGGTCTTTCCCTCCCCTCTACTAGTTGAAGACAGATTTTTGCTCAGCTGGTCATACCTCTGGGGCATGCATTCCTTTGTACAAGAATGCCCTTTGTCTTCAAACACGCCAAGGTTTTCCCTGGAATCGGATGTAGATTTGAAAGCTCATTGTTCTTAAACTGACTACTTAAACTCTGAGCTCCAAATTTTCTTACTTTGAAAATGGAAATAAAACCTGTCTACACAGGGATGATGTAAGACATGAATGTATGTGAAAGTGCTTCATAAAATATAAAATGATTTTGAGATTTAAGGTACTTTACTGTCTCTTCATTGCTCCATGTATGCATTTCCATTAATGTAATTCCTGAGGTCAACTTCCTCAAAGTCACATGAATTTATCAGCCTTGTTTGGGATGGCTAGGTCTCAAGGGAATGTCCACTCATTTATTGTGACAGCATCAGTGACAAATCTCTACTTTGGTATGCCTCCCAACAGAGGGCACATATGAGGTGATGTGAGGCAATGGTTATTGCTCCTTCTTACTGTAAATCAAAGGTGATTCTCTTTATAAACTCTTTCAAGCTGAGTTGGCTCTTAAAATGTTTAATTGTCACTTAGAAACAGCTTTGTTTCATTAACAAGTGATTCATAACCACACACAATCAGGGAAATAGGGCAAGCTTTCAATTTCTACTAAGCTCCTCTGGCCAGGAATTTCTTATCTTGTTGGTTTGGAAGAATGGATGCAGGAAAAGAATTGCCTGAGACCAACAAAATCCAAGAAAATGATGAAAGGACAGAGCCTAAAAAGAGTGGTCTAGAGAGAGGAAAGAAGGATTTGAGTTAAAATCACAGTTCTACCCACTTGTTTGTCAGTTATTAACCTCCACCTTTCAAGAGGAGCAAATCATATTGTAATGTACATTTATCTTCACCACATTCAAAATTTCTTGTTTTGGAGAGCTCTCCTATTGTGTGAGTCTTGCAGGACAGTAAAGTCTCATTTTCACTATGCAATCAGAAGAAGCTTCTGATAGGGCACACGACCAAGGATGGCAACCTTAGTGTTGTCACCAAAACTTTAAACCTTGAATGATTCGAAGTTTGTGTTCTAACTGGACTGCTCCCTGGTTCTACAGCCTTCTTTTGGGTTCCATGGCCTGTCCAATGTCCTCTCAATTTGTTTATGTAGTCATAATTGTTTTTATTGCTGTCTCTTGTTTGTCACTGACAACCCAGTACCCTGTGTAGACAGATACACAGGGATAAGAAAATATGGAGCTCAGAGTTTAAGTGATCAGTTAGAGATGAATGAACTCTCAAATCTAACTATCCTGATTCCAAAGTCCATCATTTAGCAGATATTTGTTGCACACTGACTATGTGCCAGGTACTTACGTGCATGAAGAACACCATGGTGAATGACATTTACAGGGCTGTGAAAACTGTGGCCTGGGTCCTGTATACATCAGGACCATTCGGGACACTTATACACATTTGGGTTCCAGAGTCCAACTTACTGCACCTGAATTTCTGGGGCTCAGACGAGAGAAGCACTCTGGTTAAGCAACTCAGGGGGCAGAGATCTACTGCACAGCATAGTGGTTATACTTAACAGTACAGAAAGTTGCTAAGAGACTATATCTTCAGTGTTCTCACCACAAAAAGAAATGATAATTGTGTGCTGAGATGGGGATGATAGCTAATGCTGCAGTGGTAATCATTTGGCAATATATAAGTAAATCGAATCAACACATTATATACTTTAAACTTTATATTTTTATATGTCAATTATAGCTCAATTTTTAAAAACTCCCCAAGTGATATTGATTCTTTCTAAAGTTTGAGAACCATTAGTAATATGGTGACACCAGCCACAAATAATATATGAGGTGTGAACAAACAATATGGTGAATGTTTAACTTAAAAAAAAATTATTACAGTAAAAGACATTTTGCCATTAATCCCCCTCAAAATACTCTCCCTCACCTCAAACACACCTATCCCATCGTTCTTGCCACTTTCTGAAGCAGTTATGGGAGTCCTCTTTCGTGAGTGTATTTAGTTGTGCTGTTATGGCTGCTTTGATGTCCTGAATCAATTCAAAACGTTTACCTTTCATGGTCATTTTGACTTTGGGGAAGAGCCAGAATCCACAGCACCAGATCCAGTGAACAAGGTGGATGAGGACACACCCTAATGTTTTTATTTGACAGAAATTGCCGTATACGAGAAGTGATGTGTGACACAGAGTGTTATCATGATGGAGGATGACTTATGGCACACTTAAAAACACACCTTCTCTCAACCATAGCTCACACCTGACTAACTGAACAACTTGAAATTGTCACACACTGTTACTAAGGTTCGATGCACTGCTTTCCATATTGAAGATCCCTGCCTTTCCGTCGGATGGCACTCAGCAACACTATTCACCATATTTTGTGATCACAATGGAAAGTTTCCATATGACACATCGCTAGTATATGGAAATTTCTGTCAAATAAAAACATTACGGTGTGTCCTCATCCACCTTATTCACCAGAGCTGGAATTGTGCAACTCTTCTGGGTCTTCCTCAAAGTCAAAATGACCATAAAAGGTAAACATTTTTAATCAATTCAGGACATTGAGACAGCCATGACAGCACAATTAAAGACACTCACAAAAGCGGACTTCCAGAACCGCTTCCGAAAATGGCAAGAACGATGGGATAAGTGTGTTCGAAGCAGGATGGGGAGGTCGGGGGTTGAGGGGGTATATTTTGAAGGAGATTAATGGCAATGTGTCTTTTACTGTAATAAATTTTGTTTTATTTTAACATTCACCATATTTATTGATCACACCTCATATATACATAGTACAGAGTAAGAGACAGGTAGTATTTCTTATGGACAAACTTTATATAGCATAAAAAGCTTTTACCATGCCCTTTCTAGTCACAAAACAAAAATATTGGCCCTGTACTGGGGCTTGGAGAATAGGACGACACACATGCTAAGCCCCCTGAACTTATAATGCTATTATATTAACCCTACCTCACAGAATTAGTGTGTGGCATCTCTGAGGGAGAAAGGATAATTCATGGGCTACTATCATGCCACACAACTTATCTTGGCTGTTCAGTTTTAAAACCAGGAGCAGAAATGGAAGGAATTACAATGTGTCTTGTGTCCATAGAGAATGCATTCTTTAGGTCTTTTAGAGGTAAGTTTATGATCAACCTTTAGATATTGTATTTTGTTTTATTAAATCATTATGCCATGTGCAATTCTATTTAAAATAATTTATTTTTAAAAAAAGGAATATTGGCTGAAATTAGTGAAGAGTTCAAACTTCCCGTAAATTGCCTCTGTGAATCCCCCACAGCCATCAGCTTCTTTGAAGTGGGATGGTAACTTGAATAAGCACTTTTGACCTTGGCCCACACATCGTTCTGCTGGAAGAGAGAGACTCTGCTTTACCTTTGACTGTTGCTTCCTGTTGTAGAAACTGGTTTCTAAAGACATAGAAGAGGCATTCTCTAAAAGGACATTTTGGACATGTGGTAAGTGGTTAGCAATTTAGATATAAATTTGGGAGGTTATTCTCTTCTGAATTAAAAATACTTTTTACCGTCTCCTAGAACCACTCAATGCAAAGGCCTCTCTGACTTGGAACTTCCCTGCAAACCCTGAGGTGCTGTGATTACCCTTTAATAAAAGCTGTCTACTGCGTACTTCAATCATCAACAAATTTCATAGAGCATTTAGATGCGTCATGCACTTCTGGTGTATGGAAGATGTGAGTGTGGGGAATGTATGTGTAGGTGTTTAGGGGAACGACAAAGTGGAGAAGAGCAGCGTTACCGTTCTGATGGAGGCTCAGGCGGTGTGTCTGTGTGCTGTCTATTGGACTGAATGAACCTCTTCCTAATTTCCTGTGTCTAACTGATGAAAAACGAACATTAGGCTGCCTGAGCCAGTTGAAAACATGAACATCTTTCAAAGTCTCTCTGTGACTCTAGAAAAGCAAACAACCTCTCTTCGAACATTTGCCAAATACCACTTACATGCAAAGTACTGGATGCTTGTCCCTGGAATCAGGAAGCCAACCTTAGATATAATTTTTAACAATTTCCTCCACTCTGCCTACAATCAAAGCAAGATCTTTGCCAGAACTTCTGTAAATTACCAAATCTATATGGTCTATAGTAATCTGTAGCCTTTCCAGACACATGAGCCTGAAATAGAAACTTAGACAGACTGAAAATAGAAGTGTCTCGGAGGATGTTTCTTCAATCATGAGGGGTAGTTTTCATTTCTGGTAGTTGTAAAAGGGAACCGTCTAACCTAGCCTCCCTCGGTTTGATTTACCTACATGACTTCATTTAGTGGTTTTAAGGGTGGTGAGCAGTGTTGCTATGGGAGTGTTCAGTTTTGTCCTTGTTTTTCTATGTTTGAGAAGGAAGGGTTGGGGGAGGGGTGAGCAGAGCATATGAGGTTAACCTCGGAAAGAACTGGAGAAATAGGATATCTGTGAAAGCAAATTAAAAGTGTGAAGATGAAGCCAGATCCAAGTCCAGGCTACAGAGAACTCAGAGTTTAAAGGTAGGTAGATTTGGGGAGAAACTCCACTGATCACACACGTGCCAAGGACAAATAAGAAAAGATTACAGGTTTTAACATAATTCTTCTGGTATGCTGTCTCAGCTGGCACCAGCATTATCAATAATACTATAAGGACATCTGTAAGGCTGAACTAAGCTGACTAGAATATGAAGGTATTAATGCTGCTTTCCTACCAGAACAATGATTCCCAGAGGTGGGCAGCAGGTGTGGCACTAGCATCCCTGAGAGTCAGGACCAATCTACTTCCCCACCCACCCAACTGTAGTGACCCACTCTTTCAAATTGTAGTCTGTCTTATGTCTCAGGGGTGGGGTAGTGGTAAGAGACAGCAGAATTAAGTATGTACCCAAATTCATAATGACATTTGTCCACTAGAACTTTTTCTATAAAGACGATAATGATGGAAGTAGGGGCCTCTTGGAAAATTAATGTAGAAGTCACAACATTTAATTGAAAAGACATTTTTCTCTCTACTGAATCTGCCAAGGGTAAAAAGAAGATATAGATATCATGTAAAGGAAGGAAGACAGAAATCCCCTTGGCCACCAATGCTGGTGCCCTACATTGTTCCAAAGGCCTTTACAGGGTGGACATGAGGCTGAGAAGGTGGACACCTGGATCCCTTGAAAGAGTGGCAAAGGAGATGTAGAACGCTAGTCAGGGTTCATGCCAGTCCTGAGTGAGGGCTGACTCCTCCATCCAGTTCCCTCTGCAACCAGGAGCAGGAATTGTCCTTAGCTCAAGCCTATCCACACACTGCTGCCATCCTTTTATGTGACCCTTCTTCCAGGCCAAATGTACTGGGCAGTTTCATGCTCGTCCTTGCAATCAGTCATCTGGTGAGGAATATCAGAGAATTGAAAAGAACAACTTACACTTGAATCTTGGCCCTGCCTCTTATCAGTTTCATGGCCTTGGGTATGTTACTTGCTTTTCTGGAGCTTTGGTTTTCTAATCTTTCAAATGATAGTCATTGAATTAAATAAACTAAAGGAGGTGAAGTATTTAACACAGTGCCTGGCACACAGATAGCAGCCTTTGTGAAGATTGAAATTAAACAGATTCCTTGTCTCTCTCTTTTGAGCCAATGTTCTATCAAGTACCCACCTCCATTATTGCATCCAATCCTA
Source organism: Hipposideros armiger (assembly GCF_001890085.2). Lineage (NCBI taxonomy): Eukaryota > Metazoa > Chordata > Mammalia > Chiroptera > Hipposideridae > Hipposideros > Hipposideros armiger. Next base: position 124,082 of record NW_017732638.1, read on the forward strand.
AGGAACACACTACTTATTTGTATACATTATTTTTAGTTAGACTGTCAGTTCCTGCAGGAAAAAGTCAAACCTTATGGTTTTGTGTTCCTCGCGCTGTAACTAGCACTGTTAGTACATATGCAATGAAAGCCTGTCAGGACCCTGTGGCTTCTCTGCTGACTGAATGCATATGTGAATGAATGAGGGGGGATGGGATGGTGCTGGGGAGAAATGAAACTGGAGCTCTTTTAATCGAGGGGGATGTTCTAACGTAGCACCCTTTTCTTGTTTTGAGTAGTTTAGCAATTAAGACACCAGACTTACTGGATTTTATTCTGAGTACTGTTGACCAACTTGTGAACAAAGGAAGTCTAGGCTGTATTTACTTTTAAAGAGCCAGGCAGGGAAGCCTCGACGGAGTTTCAATACTAGGCTGCTGTGTTAGGAGTGACTAAGAAGAAGAAGCCCCACACACATCAAGACACAGTGTGGTTTCACATTATCTGTCACCTGCTGAAGAGGACGGAATCTTCCACCTCTTACATTTTAGCACCACCTACTGCAGCTGGGTCTGTAGTTTGTATCCGGGAGCTGTGGTGTCACACTAGCCTTCATTTTCACCCAATTTTCAATTGCCATCTAGATCCCTTTCTTCCCTGGACTTTAACCTCTGAGGTAAAATTCCCCTTAAGCTGCAAAATGATCCCCAAAGTGACCCTGACGTACAACAAGTTTACATGCAGCTGATGTCGCAGTCCTCTATTTGCAGATTGAAAACTGAGCTATTCCTCTGAAGCCATGGAAATATGGCTGCTAAGCCTTCTGTACAAAAGCTATTCTTTCCCCACTGTCATAGAGCCAGGCCTGAATATCATGACATTACATTGCATGACCAGAGATATTGCAACTTTAGCAAAGATGAAAAAAAAAGAATCCTGCCAACATATGGGCTTTAAGAAATAGCCGTCTGTCATCAAATTTAATGATCTTGTTTCTTTAAAAAATTTTTAAAATATGAATAAAATAAAATTTTAAAATATGAATAAAATTTAAAAATTCCATTGTGTTTGTTTGGGAGCAGGAAGAGCAAAGTCTAGCCCAGGATGACTCATTCAAGAGGCCTACCTAGGCCTCATGTCACAAAATGTGTCAAATTTAGACTTTTGCCTTAAATGTAAATGAAGTAATACATATTGTCACAGAGATCAAGAAGGGAATGAAAGAAGACATCTTGTTTCGTGCAACTATACAATTTTCTCATTATAATACTACAGAGCCCGAATTAGCTTTTGTAACTCACTTTGGGAACGGCATAATTACATTGTATTATGTTTATATGTTTTACAAGTATTAATTTGTTAAATGTAAACCCTTAAAATGCACTCTATTTTTGTAACCTTGTTTTGACAGTTCCTCCTTAAAGATACTGGGGCTCGACGTCTGGGAAATGCTGGGTATGAGGAGCAGCTATAACCTCAGGAGAATCTACAGGTGTAGATTTCGTCACTCATGACAATGCTCGCTGCTGGCCCTGTGGAGGTGGAAAGGTTATCGGTCAACCGTTTAGGGACTTGCTAAAACTTCTCCAATGTTTTGAAGCCTCCAAAGTAATACATGGCCAATTATTTTACAACAAACATCCAGTTCTAAGAAAATACTCTTCAATTGTGTATGATTACCTGATAATTAGTGATCATCACTCATGGATTAGGTTTAAAACGCCGCAGATTTGGTGTTCACGGGAGGGACAGCTTCTCTTTCCCTGGCCCCGTGCATTTGAATGGAAAGGAGACAGAGTGTCAGAGTCTGTGCTAACTAGACGGTCGGGTTATCATTTTTGTGCACATTGTGGGAAAAGCTCATATCAAGTGGCTGAGGAAGTTTAGGAGTCAGTACTGCAGCTTCCCGGATGGGAAGTGGCACCCGGTGACGCCGGCGTGCAGCTGCTTTGCAGACCTTGAGATCTGTCATGATTTAAGTAAACATTTTTTGAAACTTAGCTTTCCTTAAATTAAACATTCCTGACCCACATCAACTGAGTCCCTCTGCCCTTGAGCATCCACACTTGGAGAGAGATTTTAAATACCCAGAATACTAAGGTCAAGACTTTTATTAAATAAAGAAGCCCACAGCTCTGGTAAAACCTCAGCTTTCAGTGGCCCAACAGGGGATTCTGGGATACAGTGACGCTGCAGGATGGTGGCCCAATATGTGTGATTCAGGGCACTCCTTCAGAAAAGCTTGCAACAAGTCATGGGCTTCTTCCAACAGTTCAGCCAGCTGCATGTCTTTTCACTTTGAAGTCTCTGGAGAAGGAAGACTCTTTAGAGCATATTAGAGGCCTGGGCAGGTATAAGTTACAGCTGTCATAAAACAGCTGTAGGACTGAGGGTAATTGAATTTGAGATGCTTGGATTATGATGCCTGGTGTATCTCCTTATTTTTGCCAATTTGACAAAACCTAGAGGAATGAAAGTAGATCAGAGAATCCTTGTTGTCTCCTACGACTTACCTAAGGAGGAGAAGTCCTTGACTAGATGTTCCATCTCCTTTCAGGTGATTCCTTCTTGCCCATAACTTTCCCAGAGAGTCAGTTCCCTGGATATTCTAGGCCAATAATAATGCTCCTTTTTCTCTCTCTCAGTGGATTCATTGGCATTCCAGTGCCCCAGAAAGTCAAATTCAGCCATTGCTTTTGTTCAATGAATTTCTCTATACTGTTAAAAATGTATCTTCTAAATACAATTCAGATTTATAGAAGGCTTTGGAACCATCTAGAATAATTTTTTTTCTGTCTAATTCTGATATTATTTTGATGTCAGGTAGCAACTAAGGAAAGAGTATTTCTTCTCTATTCTCTGTATATTGAAACAATACCAGCATAAAATGATAGCAGTCCTGGAATGATCTTCTTCCCTGTTCTGAATGCACATCAGTTTCATCAACTGTCTAATTAAGACAGGGCATGTTAGTAGGTTTAGATAGGGCATGTTGGTGGAATGGCAAATAGACCGAGGTGATATGAACAGAATTGTGGGGTGAGAAAAATTGGGAAGGTAAGTGTTAATCAGTGGTTGGCATAAAAATCCTCAGTAGCCATCTAGTGTGGCCTTGCCACAGTTTTTGAGGACCAACATTTAAAGATTACTGTAGGCCATGGAACAATGCTATTGGTCTATGTGTTGTCACTAAACTTGAATGTAATGTCCTAAGTCAGTGACAGGAGGTGGACCTTCACCATGAAGTCTCCTCTTGCCCCTCCATTTTAGGACCTAAATTAGAACAATCTCAGAGGCAGCCTTGGCCTATTTCTGCTGGGTCCAAACTTGACTGCCACTTACTGAATCTGTAAGGAAGACAGTGTCCTGTAGTTCCTTAGGTGGGCTCACTGAAATCCAAAACAACAGCACAGCAACAACAAAACTAATAAACAAGACAAAGGAAATAAACAATAACAACAACCACCAAATAAACCTGCCTAGCCTTTGAAGAGCACATTTCAGGTAGACGGTTGTCCTCAGTGCCTTCATTACTTCTACCAGGTGCTTTCCCATAATGGCCTAAAAAGAGCCTTCATGGGGTTGAGCACCTAGCATTTTTCTGTCAGTCAGAGACCCCAGTTTTTACTACATCATATTTCTATGCTGTTTAACCTGGTGAAGTAACAACAAAGCCCTATACCATTGGTATCTTTAGTGCAACTGCATCTGGGGTCCAGGGAAAGGACATCTCAGTCCCAGCAGATGCAGAGGAAGGGCCCTAACTGAAGTGTAAAAAGAGGTAAAAGGGAAGGAGTTCATTCAGATAAGGCTGAGGGGTCCATCCAGGAAAATTATTTCTCCATCCCTTACTCTTCTACCTTTTCCTCACTATCTGAGGCAATGGCTTGGACAGTGGTCATGCTTGAATGAGACTTGTCAAACCATGAGGGTGGCAGGGACAAGGGAGCAAAGAGAAAAGTATGTTGTCAGATAAAGGGTGAAATGGTATCTCTGAGGGATTCTGTATCCCTACCAAGCTTTATTGATCTCTGTTCAGTTCCAAAAGGCCTGAGGTTTGGGCCTAAACCCAGCTAGGCAGTCTACATGGACTAAAACTAAGGCACAAAAGTAACTTTTGTTCTTCTAGCTCAAGGCCTAAGCTACAAGTTCTTCTAATGGCCTCCTCAATCTAACTCTGGTTCTTTCTTGGACAACTGACCCGAAGGAGAGGTGAGGAAGGGACCTGTCACAGTCCGATTAATAAGTTTATCTGGAAGGAACTGTTTTAAGTCTTTGTTCTTTACATCAAAAGCATCAACCTTGACAACACAATGACTAACAGTATCCTCAGCCATGACCTAGATATGAATATTTCCTTCTCGAGTTTGGAAGGAATGGGGAGAAAGCCTTGAGATTTTCTGATGTTTAGATGGTGTCCCAAATATCCACATGCCTACTTTTGATTTCACTGTCTGAATTTCTGTGGAACCTGGCAACAATTAACTCTCACCCACCTTACATTAACAGCCTCCTAACTGGAACCTCTCTCTCTTCTCTGGCTCTTGTTCCACTTGCCCACAAAATGCAGCAAAAGCATTTTTAAAATAATGTATTGGTGTGATGATGTTATCTCTTTTGCTTATAACTTTCAATGCTTTTAGAATAAATAACAAAACTCTTACCATGACCTAGAAGACCCTGTTTAATCTATCTAGCCTCATCTTGCAATCTCTTAGTCTATCCAACATGGTTTTTTTCACCCACCTACAATGCCTCCTCTCTCTCTCTCTCTCTCTCTCTCTCTCTCTCTCTCTCTCTCTCTCTCTCTTCTTCTTCTTCTTCTTCTTCTTCTTCTTCTTTCTTTCTCTTTTCCTCACTTCCCATTAAAGGAGAAGCCAAGGATGAGTAGAAGTTAACTGGGCAAACATAACTTCCCCATGAACGTCTTCCCTGATCCCACCACCCATCTCATCTAGGTCACCTTCCTTTGTCATGTGTAGTCTCTAAGAACCATTCTCTTTCTTTTGGAGTTCTGCTCAGTTGGAAATTATACATTTATGCAATACTCCACCAATTATAAACTCCATGAGGACAGGGCTAGGTTTGTCCATAGGGCCTAGCTTAGTTAATTATTTGTTGAATGAGTGGGTCAGCTCCAGTATATACAGGGAGGGGAGTAGTCCTTGAAGGAGAGCCATGAAATGTCAGAAGCGTTCTTTCTGGGGAAAACAAAAGAAAATCCATTTTCCATGGAGTTTTAAAATTGTCATGTAAGGGGAGTAAATGATAATTTTTTCCCCGTTTTAATTTTTCGCAGGCAGAAAAGTGACAAAGACTTGAGAAAAGTGAGAACTGAGAAAAGGGCATCAGATTTGATGACTTACTCCCCCTTTCTAGTGACCTTTAATAGGAGAGTTTTGGTAGGGTAATAAAAGTCAAAGTCATGAGCAGTTAAAGGAGTGGGAGGTTAAGAAATGACAGTGAATGTGGATTATTCCTGACAAGTTTGTAGGTGAAAATGAAGAGGAAAAACATAACAGCTGACTTGAGAAAGTAGCAGAATCAACAGAAGACTGTTTAGCTGAATGAAATGTTTTATAATAGAGACCAGAGAAAATCTATAAGCTGAAGAAGAAGAAGAGATTATAGAGGTTTATGGAGGTTTTATGAGATAGGAGGAAAGAGAAAAGGTACATGGAACCCAATATGTACTCAATAAATTATAATGTAATAAACAAGTCAAGTCAGCATGACGAGGTGTCCGGTGGGGATCTCATCTCAAGAGGTCCTAAGCAACTCTGAGTCAGGCACTTGCCCCCATGCTGGGAAATGGGGCCACTAATACTGGAGATTTTGATGTCAAGAAACTGGGTTTTTATGTGAGATTCCTTGACTTTTTTTATTTATTTTATTTTTTTTAAAGATTTTTATTGGGGAATTGGGGGATGGGAACAGCGCTGTGGAATTGGGGGAAGGGGAACAGACATGGTGCTGTCCTTTAGTTCTTCAGTCTAGTTGTGGAGGACGTTGCTTCACTGGGCCAAGTTGGCACCATCGACCCTGGTGAGGTAGATCAGTTGCCGGCTTCTGGACTCACAATGGCTGCTGGCCGCCCACGCTGGCTGCTGGCTACACACAGTAGCCCATGGCAACCCACTGCCACAGGGGCTGCAGCCTACGCTGTCATTGGCGACTCATGGCAGCCCAGCTCCAGGTTGAGCTGTTGTTCAGCATCTTAGCTGTAGAGGGCAGTGTCACTGGCCCTCATATGTAGGATCCGAACCAGGGCCCTCTGGCTTCCCAAGCCAGCTCTTAACCAACGCGCTACTCCGCCGGCCCAGATTCCTTTATTTTTTAAATTTGACAACTGATTTAAACAAAAGTTAAAGAAAAATAGCTAATATTCAGTCAATTGGCAAATACTTGGGAACCTGTATTTTAGCACCTTTTTCTCCAGACTAGAATTAATGGTATGGTATTTAATAACAGTTTTATTAGGATACAATTCACCCATTTCAAGTGATTTTAATTCAATTCAATTGTTTTTAGTAAATTTACAGATATATGAAGTCTGACAATTACGTTAGCGAACTCATCCTAGAAAAAGTGCTACATACCTCATTGCTGAATATCATTACAGTCACCTTTGAGTACTCCCCTTGGGAAGCAATGCACCAATGCCAGAGCATAGTCCACCCTTCAAAGCAATTTTGGAACTCTTTCTGGAATGGCCATCAAAGCTGTCATCATATTACTCTTGATGTCCTGAATGTCATCAAAATGTCTTCCTTTCAGTATTTCCTTTATCTTTGGGTAAAGAAAGAAGTCACTGGGGGCCAGATCAGGTGAGTAGGGAAGATGTTCCAGTACAATTATTTTTTTACTGGCTAAAAACTTTCTCACAGACAGTGCCATGTGAGCTGGTGCATTGTCGTGATGCAAGAGCCATGAATTGTTGGTGAAAAGTTCAGGTCGTCTAACTTTTTCATGTAGCCTTTTCAGCACTTCCAAATAGTAAACTTGCTTAACTGTTTGTCCAGTTGGTACAAATTCATAATGAATAATCCCTCTGATATCAAAACAGATTAGCAACGTCATTGCAGCAATTTCGCAAACTTAATTGTCAGATCTCATATGCAACCATCACCACAGACAATTGTAAAACATTTTCCTCATCTCAAAAAGACTACTGTATCCTTTAGCTATCACTCTTCTACCCACCCCCCACCCCCTACTTCCCAATCCTAGCAACCACCTATCTATTTTCTGTCTCTATAGATTTGCATATTCTGGACATTTCATTTAAGTGAAATCATGTATTATGTGGTCTTTTGTGACTGGCTTCCTTCACTTAATGGATTTTTTCAGTGGAGAAGTAGGAATATGGAGAATTCAGAAGGCCTTTTCTCAGTCAAAGGAAAAGCCACATTGTCCCAACACCAAGATAAGTAGGGGAGAGAAGAGTATGTCAAGGTTTGAAAATGATCCTTCAAAACTGAGAGAAAGGCAAAGCCAGAAATAAGTCCTGAAGGTGTTGTGCAACCATGTGTGTAGGACTCCTCAAGAATCGATCTGTGTGGAAACTTCCTCTTTGATCATCATTCTGCCCCAGCTGAGAGGCCTCTGGTGTGTACAAGTTTGGCTGTATCTACAGTTGACACAGCCAAGGTCTCATGTGATTATTTGTACCTGTGCCCTGTCTGTTGCTAAAAATTATAAATATCACCATGGGGTGGCATAACCATTTTTTAGGGCATTATCTTTGAGTAAGTCCTTGGTTCTAGTTATCAGCATTGCTCAGAACAGGCAAAAAAGGAGAATAATTTAAGGATCCTGGTGCCTAACCCCAACATATTCAGGTATATTTGCCTAAAGACAATCATCCAAAAACATCCTCTGCAAAGAAGCAGAGCATTTTCAGGCAATTGAGCACATTATTCCTCAGGGGGCTGGAGGTCTAATTTCAAGGGCTTGATGCTCATCAGAATTAAAAAAAAAAAAAAAGTCTTCCATAACAACCTACCAGGGGACACAACTCTGGAATTTTCAGTAAAACCAGAAGAGCAAAGGAGCATTTTTAAAATGCAGGGTATGAGACACATGGGGTGGCTGAATGGATAAGAAAATAAGACTCTTGTATATGCTGCCTATAAGAGACTCTTTTCAGATCAAAAGACACACACAGACTGAAAGTAAAGGAATGGGAAAAAATATTTCATGAAAATGGAAATTAAAAAAAAGGTGGGGGAGCAATACTTATCAAAGACAAAATAGACTTTAAAACAAAGGCTATAACAAGAGACAAAGAAAGACCCAGCAATCCCACTTCTGGGTACTTATCTAAAGAAACCCAAAATGCTACTTTGAGGGGATGTGTGCATCCATATGTTCATTGCAGCATTGTTTACAATGGCCAAGATGTGGAGGCAGCCTGGGTGTCTGTCAGTGGATGAATGGATAAAGAGGAGGTGCAATATTGCTCAACCATGGAAGGGAATGGGCTCTTGCCATCTGTGGCATAGACAGATCTGGAGGGTATTGTGCTGAGTGGACTATGTCAGGCAAAGAAAGACTGATACAGTGTGATTTTGCTTATATGTGGAATATAAAGAACAAAACAAACAGAACAGCAACAAACTCATAGATACAGAGAACATTTTGAGGGTTGCCAGATTGGGAAGTGAGGTATGGGGGACAGGGTGAAAAGGAGAAGGGATTAAGAAGTACAAATTGGTAGATACAAAATAGTCATGGGGATGTAAAATATAACATAACGAATATAGTTAATAATATTGTAATAACTCTGTATGGTGTCAGATGGGTAGTAGATTTTTCAGGGTGATCACATCATAAGTTATATAAATGTCTAATCACTACGCTGTACACCTGAAACTTATATAAGTTTCAACTATAATTGAAAAATAATTATTTTAAAAATAAATAAAATAAATAAATAATAAAACAATCCTCATTTGTTATGGAAAATAATAAAATAAAATACAGGGTACGAGTTGGAGACATAGCTAATGAGGGTTGATAGATTGATGACAAAACAACCACTTTCTAGTTAGAGTATCATTAGGCTGAATGATGGTCACTTCACCCCAGGGTTGTGGCTGCAGTTGGACCAAGGGACAGCTAGGCAGAGGCTGCATCCTTGACTTATTACATTATTATTTAAGTGAAAAAGTAGGAATATGAAGAATTTGGAAGGCCTACCTAATGGGGTAAATGACAAAAGGCAATACCCACTTCATCAGAAAAGTGGTCCCTGCTCTAGCTTTCCAAAATTCCACCCGGAGAGTGACTCCTTCAGAGTCTTCTGGAAAAGAAAAAGCATTTTGTTTGGGTAAACATTTAGGATGAGAGCAAAAATAACAGTGCTTTCCACGAGACAGAAATGCATTTTCCTGCTAGATGTCAATTTAGAGGAAGGTAGTCATGGCTGTGTGTGGGCTCTTTTCATAGTCTGGGCACCCCAGGCCCATTCCCCTCACTGCTCTGCTGTCCCCAGAGTGTGGCCCCTGCAGTGGCTGGAATTTCAGCCTCAAATTCTTGTTTCAGGCAGCAGAGGGAAGAAAAGATGATTAAGGAAGCTCAAAAAGCACCTCCCCACGGTCTCATAAGGAAAATCCTGAGACTGTCATCTACCACTTCTGCTTGTATTTTACCGATCAGACATAGTTATCTGGCCAGATTCAGCTGCAAGAGAGGTTAGGAACTGCACCTTTATTCTACATGCTTATATACTGGGTAAAACTTGGGAGTGTAGTTACCCTGGGATATGAGAGAACCAGAGCACTGATCCTCAGTTACTGCTGATCCACAGACTGCTGGTTGCCCCACCACTTCCAGATGAAAACTTTGAAGGGGGTGTATTGGATTATTTGCCATTTATTAGTGACCAGGAACTTGAAGAATTGGAATATTAAACAAGTTTTGTTGCCCAGGGGGAAGGAGGCAAGGAGTGATCACATAACAGACATAGAGGAGCACTAGCCTTGTTTCCTGGGTTTGTATTGGAGAACAGCAGGGTCCAGGAGGGCTAAGTGACTGTTCACAGGTCGTGGAGCCTGCCAGTAACTAGAAAGCAGGGCTGATTCCCAACCAGCATCTTCTCCAGCTTCATGGATATCCAGGTCCTACAATAAGGAGTCTGAGCCCTTAAGAGATTGCTCACAATCTAGCTGGCTGGGAAACCAAGAAACAAAAAGAAAGAAATTTCTGTTTATTACTATTGTGCCCTCGCCAGTGCTGGTCATCTAGGTTAAGTCCCCAAAGTCTATAAATCCTGACATTCTTCCGTGTCTGGATGACATACCAGCAGGTTATCTTGCCTCTGCTTGAATCTCTTTGGGGATGGGAGAGCTCCTTTGAGACAACCTACTCTAAGTTTCTACTGCTTTAGTTGTTACATATTTCCTGATATAGAAAAGAAAATGGGTTCCTTCCATTTTGTGAAAAGGCTCAAAATGAATTATAAACTATACCAAGAAGTATTTGTGGGGAGAGTGGTTCCTATTCTTAATGTCAAAATTTAGAACTGTGATGGAAATTGCCATGATGGAGTCACTTACGAGTTTGTTAAGGGAACTAAAATTGATCTGGGAGGTCACAAATAGGTTGCCTTATGCTTGTCACACCTATGAACTTTTGAACCTGCTGTTTGATCACATCCTGAACTTCACTTACTCCTCACCATGGCAACCAGACCATCTGTATTCTTCATCTTGAAAAACCAACCAGTTCACCAGCATATCCATCATTTACAGAGAGGACCTAAAGGATGTTTGAACTCAGATTTTCATGCTGACTATAGAAGCACATCCTGGAACTTGCTTACCCCAGAGTCTCACCCCTGTTCCTGACCAATCCTTTTTGAACTAGTCACACCATGTTAGCCAGCCAATAGAAAGTTTCTTTTGTTACAAACTAGGTTTTGCCTTTATAAGCCCTGATTTTCTTTGTTCTATCCAGAGCTCAGTTTGGGTTTGCTATCGAAATCTGTGTCTCCTGGATTTGAATCCTTTAAGACCACAAATAAACTTTTGTTTTACAGCCTCAAATCTTTATTGGTCAACAGGACACATCTTGGAATCCCAAAATTTCCTTTAATAGCATAATTTGTAACCTTACTTAAGAGGTACAACTAGTTGAATATCTAAAACTATTCTTATGGTTGTTAAATTTTACTCATTTCTATCTAAGTGGCTAATTTAGGATAAAAAAATGACAAATACTCCAAAATTGTGAGATGGAGGGACAGGAGGCTCTTAAGTATGTCAGCATTTTATTTGCTAGTGGGAAAAACAAAAGCTACAAATTGAAAAATAATTTCCAAAGGTCTTGATTTTTACATTTCACATCCCATGTACTTATTTTTATAATTTAAAACAAGGTAAATTTTAGTGAATGTTGTTATTTCTACTTTACCACAATAATTATTTTAAAAGAGGGGCAAAAGGTATGGTCCAGGAAACAAAAATACAGCAATTGTTTTAGAGCTGACATGTCTTAAATTACTCTTGGTCTCTTGTTTAATCTGTATTATCTGAAGGAGACTTGCCAGTTAATGAGTCAAAGTTTGGGGCAATAGTTTGCTTTTTGTAACAGGTGCCCTTTTATAAACCCCTAAATGAACTGATAAACAAGAGGTTGGGACACATATTTCTAACCCTGGATGTTTTAGAAAATCATAAATATACTTTTTCTAGTAAACAATCAGATTATACCAGATGACCACACACATGTGACTCTCCACAAGTGCTGCTGGCCAACACATATTTTTAATAGAATTATATCAATGAGGAAGGTGTGTTTTCATCATCAAACTTGAGCTTAACTATACAGAAGCCCATCTGAGCCATAAACCAAGGTCTGCAAATTTTGATACATAGGGCCAGGTGTTGAAGAGTATGCAGGAAAAAAGGGTCCTCCAGGAAAATATTGAAAAGCCAAGTTCTCTCAAAGATGACTTTTCGAGCTATGTGGAGTTTGTTCATGTTACTTGAACCTCTATGTAGCAGTTATTTCATCTGCTCTTGAAAAACTGATTACATATCCACTTAGTGGACTGAAATTTCTTTAAGTACAAACCTTTAACCACCACACATGGTACTGCCGGTTCCGTGTCTCTGTCCCTCCTACCAGTATCGACTTGGCCTCTTCTATATGTCCTTAGTTGCAGGACTTCTGTTCCGCTAGATTTCAGGTGATTTTCAGTGAAAGTTGTTCTGTAGATGAATTGTAATTTTGATGTGGTCATGAGAGGAGGAAAGCACAGTGTTTACCTACGCTGCCATCTTGACTGTCCATTGTAGTTTACACTTAGTAGATAGATAGTGTAATAATTGTTGGATGCTGCAGGAAAGCAGAGGAAGGAGCAATTAATTTCTGCCCAGGGTTTCACAAACGCCAGATATTGATATCACTTTTTCTCTGTTGACCCAGGTTGAATATGAGTCGTATTTGAGGCAGTGGAGAGAGGGACATGGGTCAATGTACAGCTAATTCATTTTCTCCCAGTTGTTTTGAAGTGACAGCCAGAGCAATGGTTTTTAAACTTTTATTTTTACCTACAGAACCTTGTCTTCATTTTCAAATAAATTCTTACTCCAAATTCCTATATTTAGATTAAAACAGGTAAAAGTGCAGCAGCTCAGATGGAAGCAGCAGGAACTGAAGCCATTGAGTCCTCTCTCTCCCCAGAAGACATTTGAATCGTTTGAGCCAAACTGCAGACTTCAGTGAAACAATTGAAGACCACTGACAACCTGATGCAGCCTGGTGAAAATCCATGGAAAATGTGCTTGTGAAGCAAAATGGACCCAGGAAAACCCCACACAGGCTCCCCAAGGTCTGTGACTGTTTATTTTCTGCTGCCTCCACCCCTCCCTCACCCTTCGGGGAATGGGGAACTTCACTGCACTACTAAGGATTGCACCACTGGGGACACAGCCTTTCCCTTTTCACTTCTCCACTGGGATCCTTTCAGCACAGAATTTGCTTCATCACAGTTCTTAGAGTATAAAGCTATTTCACTGGGGAGGGGAGCTATGTGTTGTAATTAAAAATTTGGGCTCTAGAATCTGACTGCCATGGTTCAAATCCAGGTGTCAGAAGTTGCCAGGTGCAGGAGCTTAGGCAATCACTTACTGTCATTTTGTCCCAGGTTTCCTCACTGGTGGTATAAGGACAGTAACAGCACCTGTCTCATAGGGTTGCTGTAAGGATTAAATAAGATAATGACTGTGAGTCCCCTAGAATAGTGCCAGGCACAGAGTAAATATTTGGTTAATACAAGATTTCATTAGGAACACAGTCTGCTTTTTTGCCTGATGCAGAACAACTAGCTCAAGTGGATCACTTCTTTTGCTCCAATTTTCTGGCTCACCTGAACTTTCCTTCTTGGTCCCAAGTCAAACATGCAATCTCATGCATGTCCTATGGATGTTCCTATGTATGTGTAATTTTAAGAAGTACTATAGGCATCCAGGTGCACGGATTTCCTCCTGCTCTCTATGCAGCAAACCTTTAATGACAACTGCTGGGAGCTTCTAGAAATTCTAACATTTGTTGGTTCTAATTTTGCCCAAAGAAAATTTGTTTTTCAACCCTTCTAGTCCTTTTAGTTTGACTTCTTCTTTTTGTTGTATTATGAAAACATATATCTCAAACAATTTTAATTAGTACAAATAGGACTGGCTAAATTATCTTCAGGACACAGTGCAAAATGAAAGCATGGGGTGCCTTGTTCAAAATTATTAAAATTTCAAAGCAGTGACAGCAGAGCATTAAACCAAGCACAAATCCCTTCTGTTACATGTTCATAAAGCTGGCCTGAGAACAAATATCAGCCTCTATAAAGCCTTTACTTTGTTTATCTCTGCCATAGTACGGATGGGATGTTCAATTTACACAATTTATGCATGAAGGTTTGAGGCACAGAAAGTATGTAATGCCCCAAAGACACTTGTATATTCCCCCCACAGAAAATAGTTGTAAACAAAAGACAAGCGAGTCTGTCTAAAGACCCATATGACAGATTCCTGTAGAACAAAATCACACCTTCTCTCTCTCTGCTGGGAAAGGAGTTAACTCAATTTTTATTGAATTGCCCTATGACACTTCGTTTTAATAAACATCCCAGAATCTCTGTTGTCACCAGTCTCAAAAAAAGATCTCACTATTCTTCAAGGTGTCATACTCCCTATTTACAAGGGAAGATAACTGTTTACTTCTCAGTGATTCTTTTGCTGTGCTGTGAGGAATCTCTCATAGGAACCAAGCTTACTTTTCTGCTCTTTTAATGCTGATTCCCCCAGAAGCAGAGCCAGATATAAGGATTTAATTACCAATAGTGTATGGGGAGATGCAAGAAAGAAGGGAAGGGAAGACAGCTCCCCCCCCCCCCGCCCCCACCTGTAAAAAGGTGAATTATTAAGCCAGCTACCACAGTGGTTGATTGGAAATTAATCCTGCAGAGAAACATGGAGATATGATATAAAACACACACTGCAAACTTATCTCACCTGAGGGCTCAGGGGCCTAGGGTATTTAGACACCAACTCCATCAGTCAATGATTGAGAACTGCTGCAGTGGGCAGGGCTAACTCCAATGCACTCTGGGATAGTAAGGTCTCTGGGAAGGAGGAAGCTGGTAGCATCTTCTACATCTGCAATAGAAAACTGGAAAGAGGGTCTTCAAAGCAGACAGCTCTGAGTTCCAAGATCAGTGCTATACTGATTCGAAGCAGAATGATTTGGGGTAAGTTGACATCAGAGCCTCAGTTTCTCATGTACAAAATAGAAATACCACCACTTACCTACTTTCAGAATTGTTGGGATAAAACATCAGACATAGCTGTTTGTATATAGAGCTGCCGTTAAATTGTTTTTAAGCCAGTGTTTCTCAAACCTAAATATTCATAGCAATCACTTAAAGATCTTGTTAGGATGCAGTTTCTGATTCAGCATCCTAGGTGGGGCATTGGGTTCTTCACTTCTAACAAGCTCCCAGGTGATGCTGTTGGTCCATGGCCATATTTTATGCAGCAAGATTTTACACCATTTTAAAATTTCTCTTTAACCACTATATACCATAAATCATAAAATATGGATCTGTTGAATTTAATCGTAGCAAAAAAAGTTTGATCATATCTGTGAGAGAGCTGTTATATGATATATAACAATCAGCTGAGTTAATCGCCACTAATAAGCTGGGATGCCCAGAGCAGAGTTACACAAGAGAGGTTGTGTAGAATAAAAAATATATAGAATAGATAAGGATTTTGGCATCATGGGAAACCTAAGAAAAGATAAAATTTGCATCATTATTAAAGAATGAGGAAAAAGAAGTGAGCCCGAAAGCATATTTCTAAACAATTCATGATACTAATACGAAATTAATGTAATGTACTTTGAGATGTCTCCTATGTGCAATTTATTATGTAGGGTAGTGATACAAAAGAACATATGTGAGGTTTAGAGTCTGTTGAAGGGAGCAGACACATACATGAAGACACTAAGCAGTAAAAATGTGAATAAGCAGTTTTCCTTAGTGGAAGAGCTTTGTTAGGCACCAGTTATTTTGGTCTGGAATACCTAGAAAAAGTACAATTAGAAGGGGAATTTCAGCTGAGTCTTCAGAGGACAGGTGAGGCTTGGGTTTAAATACAGTGCAGGAATGTATTGGGAAATGGTCATTACTTTAATAAAATTATTATATAAGATATGCCTCCAAAAAGGCACATGTTGTTAGGAGTGTATGTTGTCAGTAACAGGGCTTGGTTATAAACAGTGGCCCACAATGCACCATGGCTGATGGAGGTGAAGGTCAAGAGGCAGGTGAGCAATGGGCGTGTCATAGCTTAGAATGTGAAATTTGTAGTCAGATCCGGGTTCACAAACAAATTGCAACAAGAACTAACTGTGTGACTGAGAAACAGTATTCACTCTGAATCTCTATGTCCTTATCCATAAAATGATGATTTCATGCTTTCTAAATAGGATTGAAGTGATGATTAAGTGAGATAATTCATGAAGGGAAATCCATGTACATTCCTTAACACAGGCCTGTTCATGTAAGTGTTTGATAAATAATAAGTATTAACATATTTAAAACAAAAAGGAGAAAGGCCAGCAAAAATGAAAAAAAAAAAAAAGGAGAACAAAACTGCATTGCGGCCACAGCAGTGCTTATGACAAGGAAGTTTTAGGAGGTAACAAACAATGGAACTCCAAACACCTGGAGGCCCACAGCTTGAGTATGATGTTTGCTGTGTGTTTGTCATATATGACCTTTATTATGTTGAGATATGTTCCCTCTATTCCCACTTTGCTGAGAGTTTTTATCATAAATGGATGCTGGATTTTGCCAAATGCCTTTTCTACATCTATTTATATTACCATATAATTTTTATTTCTCATTTTGTTTATGTGGTGCATCATGTTAATTTATTTGCAGATGTTGAACTAACCTTGCATACCACAAATGAATCCCACTTGATTGTGGTGTATGATCTTTTTAATGTATTGCTGAATTCAGTTTGCTAATATTTTGTTGAGGGTTTTTGCATCTATGTTCATTAGCGATATTGGCCTATAGTTTTCTTTTTTTGTAATGTCTCTGTCTGGTTTTGGAATTAGGGTAATAGAGGACTCATAAAATGAGCTTGGGAGCCTTCCCTACTCGTGAATTTTTGGAAAAGTTTGAGAAGAATAGGTATTAATTTGTTTTTGAATGTTTGGTAAAATACCTGTGAAGCCATCTGTTCCATGACTTTTGTTTACTGGCAGCTTGTTGGCTACTGATTCAATTTCATTAATAGTAATTGGTTCAGATTTTCTGTTTCTTTTTGATTCAGCCTTGGAAGATTATACACTTCTAGGAATGTATCCATTTCTTCCAAATTGTCCAATTTGTTGGCATATGGTTGCTTATAATATTTTCTTAATTTTTTTCTGTATTTCTATAGTGTAGTGTTCATTGTCAGTTCTCTTTCACTCCTGATTTTTTTTTATTTTTTTATTTTTACATATTTTTTATTTTTTAATTATTTTTATTTTTTTTAATTTTTTATTTTTAGTTTCAGGTGTACAGAACAATGCAATAGTTATCCTTTTCACCCTCACAAAGTAACAACCCCCTCCCCCTCTATTGCCCTCCCCCCCCCATATCATGCTTATCTATTACAATTCCATTGACTCCATTCCCACTCTCTACTCCATGCCTGATTTTATTTATTTGGGTCTTCTGTCTTTTTTTTCTTGATGAGTCTGGTTAAAGGTGTTTCAATTTTTGTTTATTTTTTCAGAAAACCAGCTCTTGGTTTCATTGATCTTTTGTTTTGTTTTTTTTTTAGACTCTATTTCATTTATTTTTGCTCTGATCTTTATTATTCCCTTTCTTGTACTTACTTTGGGCTCTGTTTGCTGTTATTTTTCTAGTTCCCTTAAGTGTAAAATTAAAGATTTTTCTTGTTTTTTTGAAGGAGGCCTTTGTTGCTGTAAATTTCCCTCTTAGGACAGTGCTTTCACTGTGTCCCATAAATTTTGGGTTGTTGTGTTTTAATTTTTGTTCATCTCAAAGTATCTTTTGATTTCTTCCTTGATCTCATTGTTGACCCATTCATTATGTAGTAGCATGTTATTTAGCCTCCATGTGTTTTTCAGTTTTTTTCTTGTAATTGATTTCTAGTTTCATACCATTGTGGTCAGAGAATACACTTGATATGATTTCAATCTTCTTAAATTTATTAAGACTGGTTTTATGGCCTACCATGTGGTCTCTCTTGGAAAATGTTCCATGTGCACTTGAAAAGAATGTATATTCTACTGCTTTGGGGTGAAATGCTCCAAAAATAACAATTAAATCCATCTGATCAAGTGTGTTATTTAAGGCCACTGTTTCCTTTTTTATTTTCTGTCTGGAAGATCTGTCCATTGGTGTCAGTGCAGTGTTAAAGTCCCCTACTATGATTGTGTTACTGTCAATCTCTGCCTTTATGTCAGTCGATATTTGTTTTATATATTTATGTGCTACTATGTTGTGTGCATAGATGTTTATTAAGGTTATGGCCTATTGTTAGATTGATCCCGTTATCATTATGTATTGTTCTTCTTTGTCTCTTACTGTCTTTATTTTAAAGTCTATTTTGTCCAATATAACTATTGCTAACCCAGCTTTTTTCTCATTTCCATTTGCATGAAATATCTTTTTCTGTCCTGCTATTTTCAATCTGTGTGTGTCTTTGAGCTGAGGTGGATTTCTTGTAGACAGCATATGTGTGGGTCTTGTTTTCTTATCCATTCAGCTACCCTATGTCTTCATTTAGCACGATACTCTCAAAATCCATCCATGTTGTTGCAAGTGGCAATATTTCATCATTTTGTGTGTGTGTGGATGACTAGTATTGCATTATATCTGTGCACCACATTTACTTTATCTAATTATCCATCAAAGGACACTTAGCCTATTTCCATGTCTTGGTTCTTGTAAATAATGCTGCAGTGAACATAGGGGTACATATATCTTTATGAATAAGTGTTTTCAAATTTTTTTAATAACTACCCAGAAGAGGGATTGCTGGATCATATGGTAGCTCTATTCTAAATTTTTTAAGGAAACTGCATACTGTTTTCTATAGTGTATGTACCAGTTTACATTCACATCAGCAATATATGAGGGTTCCCTTTTTTTCACATCCTCTCCAACACTTGTTTTTGGTTTTTGGTTTTATCTTATTGATAATAGCCATTCTAACAGGTTTGAGGTGGTATCACCTGTGGTTTTTATTTGCATTTTCCTTATAGCTAATGAGGTTGAGCATCTTTTCATATATCTGTTGGCTATCTGACACCATAGACAAAAATTAACTCAAAATGGATTAAAGACTTGAATATAAGACCTGAAACAATAAAATACATGGATCTTGGTCTCAGAGGAGTTTTTGTGAACTTGACCCCAAAGACAATGGTAGTAAAAGCAAAATTAGATGAATAGTACTACATCAAACTAAAAAACATTTGCACAGCAAAGGAAACCATCAACAAAACAAAACAGCAACCAACTGAATAGGAGAAGATGTTTGCAAATGATACCTCCAATAAGGGGCTAATATCCAAAATATTTAAAGAACTTATACAACTCAACAACAAAAAAACAAACAATCCAGAATGGGCTGACCAGAAATAAAGCCATGTAAATATGAACAGTTAGTCTATGACAATGGAAGCAAGAATTTACATTGGGGTAAAGAGAGTCTATTTAATAAATGGTGCTGGGAAAATTGGACTGACACATGCAAAAAAATGAAACTGGACCACCTCCTTACACCATATACAAGAACAAATTCAAAATGGATTAAAGACTTAAACATAAGACCTGAAACCATAAAACTCCTAGAAGAATATATAGGCAGTAAATTTGCAGACATTACCCTGAGCAATATTTTTACTGATACATCCCTGTGGGCAAGGGAAGTAAAAGAAAAAATGAAAATATGGGATTACATCAAACTTAAAAGTTTTTTCACAGCAAAGGAAACCATCAATAAAATAAAAAGGGAGCCTAATGAATGGGAGAAAATATTTGTCAACAATATATCTGATAAGGGGTTAATACCCCAAATTTATAAAACACTCATTCAACTCAAACCCAAAAATACAAACAATCCAATTAAAAAATGGGGAGAGGATATAAAGAGACATTCCTCTAAAGAGGACATACAGATGGCCAACAGGCATATGAAAAAATGTTCAGCCTCACTAATCATTAGGGAAATGTAAATAAAAACCGTAATGAGATACCACTTTACCCCAGTCAGAGCGGCTATCATCCATAAATCAACAAACAACAAGTGCTGGCGAGGTTGTAGGGAAAAGGGAACCTGGTGCACTATTGGTGGGATTGCAGATTAGTGCAGCCACTATGGAAATCAGTATGGAGTTATCTCAAAAAACTGGAAATGGAACTACCTTATGACCCAGCAATTCCACTCTTAGGTATTTATCAGAAAAACCCAAGATACTAATTCGAAAAAATATATGCACCCCTATGTTCATTGCAGCACTATTTACAATAGCCAAGACTTGGAAACAATCAAAATGCCCATCAGTAGACAATGGGATTAAGAAACTTTGGTACATTTACACAATGGAGTATTACTCAGCTATAAAGAAGAAGAAAATCGTACCATTTGCAATAATATGGATGGACCTAGAGAACATTATGCTAAGTGAAATAAGTGAGTCAGAGAAAGACAAATACCATATGATCTCACTTATATGTGAAATCTAAAGAACTGAATGAATGAGTAATGTAAATAGAAATAGTCTCAGAGACACAGGAAAAACTGATGATTGCTAGATGGGACGGGGGTGGGGATGAGGGAGAAGGGGAAGGGATGAGACAACATAAATTGGTAACTACACTATGGCCTCAGGGATAGAAAAGACAGTTTGGGGAATATAATCAATAATGTTGGAAACATTTTTTAGGGGTCCAGTGGGACTCATGTCTTGTTAGGGAGACCGCCTCATGGACGGGGTAGAGGCCTGACCACTGCACTGTACATCTGAAGCTGTTGAATAATATATGTCAACTATAATTTAATACATATATAGTCATGGGATATGGAGTATAGTGTGGGAATAGAGTCAATGGAATTGTAATAGATAAGTATGATATCGGGGGTGGGGAGGCAGTAGATGGGGGGAGGTTTTCACTTTGTGAGGGGTGAAAAGGATAACTATTGCACTGTTTTGTACACCTGAAACTAATAATAATTTTTTTTAAATGGGCTGAGCACCTGAACAGACATTTTTTCCAAAAAGACACAGATGGCCCATCAGTCTCTTTAAGGAGAAACTTTGAATGATGCTAAAAAACCACTTCCTAGAAGTGAAGAAATACTTTGCATAGTTAGGACTATGTTATGTAATGCAAAATGAGGAAATAAAATGTTTAATTATAGATTAAGACCCTTTTTTGCCTCTAGTTAGAAGGCTAGTTTTCCTAACATTCCAGTAGTCAGCATAGCTAGATGCCATCCTAGGACTCCTTTCAACCTATGACCCTTATTACCCTGAATAGCTTCCTCCCTCCTATCTTATTGCAACTAATAGACTTCTGATTGGTGAGCTAGAAACAAAATAGAATGGATCAACTCATATAATTAAAATATCCAGAGGTATCCTGGCTTTATTCACCATGGTCTCAAGGGGTTCAGTCAGTTTCATTGTGACTCAATTTCTCCATCACTACTCTCTGCTTTCTTCCCTGTTGTGTGTATTTTCAGATTCATACTGTATGGCAGTAGAGATGACCTAATCACCTAAGGTTTGGGCATCTATTTCATGAGCTTAGCAACCTCAACAGAAAGCTCAAGTCCCTTTCCTAGTAGTTACAGCAAAATCTTAAGGACTAAAGTTCATTGACTGGTTTAGAAGAAGAGAGCCCATCCCTATACATAGGGGAGCAAATGCTCTGGTTGAATCACATGTTCTCCCTGAAGCCATGGAATGGAGTCAGGCTCATACGAACCACATGGATTAAGAATGGAGGAAGAGCAATTATCCAAAGAAAATTGGAGGACTACTACCAGAAATAAATAAATAAATAAATAAATAAATAAATAAATAAATAAATAAATAAAATCTAGACTGGACATTGGGACATGGGGCATAAGAAAAACAAAAACAACCAAACAGCTAGCCATTACACACTATTTAATAGGAAATGTTTTAGAGTTTAGCCAAATACATGTAATCTGTGCTGGCACAAAGGGATGGACAACTGTTATTTAACACACTACCTGAAGCATGCTCTTTACTATGTCTTCTGTTGCCCCTCCAGTTCCATTCTCCAGCTTTGCTCTCTGCCCTGGGAGGCTGACTTCTATGGATTACAACTCTCTTTCCCTCTGGCTTCTATTTGCTTTCAACCAACAGGCAGTACTGTCAATAGATTGGTGGCTTGAAGGGTAGCAAGGTTGGGGATTTAGTCCCTCTGGCATCCTGTTGCAAGGTTTTGTGAATCATCTATATCCCTTGATGAAAGGCCACAAAGCTCCTCTCTCTAGTCCTCTACAGCTTTCTCTCAAGGTCCAGCCGTGAACTTTCTACTCTTGTACCCTCAGGTCTAGGGGTGGTAGTGATACCCGTATGGCTACTAGTCCCAGGGAAGTGCTCATGCCTTGTCATTGCTTTCCTTGTGCTTTGTGTATGTCTTTATAAATATTCCCTTTAATAAACCCTTTTATAATGCAATTTGAGTATGCCATTTATTTCTTGCTGAAATCTGATTGATACTAGTGGCATTTATATAGGGATTACTTATTTGTAGAACTATTGCCTCAGATTTCATTTTATTTTTTGGAATGGAAGCTAGTAAGAGGTTACTAGTGCAGCAGACCTACCTCCATGCTAGTGTACCCTAATAATGAGAACTCAATGGGCCACACCTCTAGCTCATAAAAAGAAATGATGTGAAGTTGTTTTTATTCACTTTAGTCACTCTGTAACATTTTTATTCTGATAAAGTCATCTTTATAAAGAAACCTAAAGATCAAAGCCAATGGCAGCAACTATCGCCATTTCACAGAAGAAAAGGAAGAGAAAAGGAAAGAAATTTTGCTGCTTTTCTATCTCCTGTTTCCCCCTCATAGCTTGCACCCTATACCCTTCTCTTCCTGTTATGGCTAACACAGAGTGTTTACTGTCACCCAGCACCATGCTAAGTACTTTGCATTGATTAGCTCATTTCATCTTCACAACGTGCTTATAAGATAGGCAATATTTTTATTCCCATTTACAGATGAAGAAACTGAAGCACAGAGAAGCTAAGAAAGTAAACCCAAATTTACACAGCTGGTTAACAGCAGAGCCAGGACTTGAGCCCGGTAGAGTGGCTCCTGAGTCTGCACTTCTTTCCCTGCCTTCAGCTTTGTTGAGAAATAATTGGCATATAACACTGGGTAAATTTAAGGTGTACAATGTGATGATTTGATATATTTATATATTGCATAATGACTACCGCCTTAGTGTTAGCTAACACCTCCATCATCTCACCTAATTACCATTCCTTTCTTTGTGGTGAGAATATTTAAGATTTACTCCCTTGGCAAATTTCAAATATATAATACAGTATTACTAAGTATTACCACCAAGCTGTGCATTAGATCCCCAGAACTTATTCATCTTATAACTGGAAGTTTGTACCCTTTTAACCATATCCCCATTCCTCTCACCCCCATCCACTGGCAACCACCATTCTACTCTGTTTCTATGAGTTTGGCTTTTTTAGATCCACATGTAAGTGATAACACACAATATTCATCTTTCTCTGTTTGACTTATTTCCATTAGCACAATGCCTTCAAGTTTTATCCAAGTTGTTGCAAATGACAGGATTTCCTTCTTTCTTATGGCTGAATAATATTTGTGTGTGTGTGTGTGTGTGTGTGTGTACACATATATCACATTTTCTTTATCTATTCATCTGTTCATCTGTTGATGGACACTTGGATAGTTTCCATATCTTGCCTATTGTGAATAATGCTGCAATGAATGTGGGAGTGCAGATATGTCTTCGATATACTGTTTTCAATTTCCTTGGATATATGCTGAGAAGTGGAATTTTTGCATCATGTACTAATTCTATTTTTTATTTTTTTGAGGAAACTCCATATTGTTTTCCATAGTGCCTGCACCAATTGACATGCCGAACAACAGTGCACAAGGATTCCTCTTTCTCCACATCCTCACCAGTTATTTGTTATCTCTTGACTTTTTGATGGCAGATGCTATAACAGGTGTGATATATCATTGTGGTCTTAATTTGCTTTTGCCTGCCTGATGATTGGTGATGTTGAGCACCTTTTCACGTATCTGTTAGCCAATTGTATGTCTTCTTTGGTAAAATGATGATTCAGGTCCTTTGCCCATTTCTTAGTCATTTATTTTTGGTTTTTTGCCAGTGAGCTGTGTAAGTTCTTATCCACATATCAGATATGATTTGCAAATATTATTCTCCCATTCCATAGGTTACTGTTTCATTTTGTTGACTGTTTCTTTTGTTGTGCAGAAGCTTTTCAGTTTGATGTAGTCCACTTATTTATTAACCTTACCTTGTGTTGCTTGTGCACTTGGTGTTATATTTTTTAAAAATTGCTGCCAAGACCAATGTAAAGAAGCTTTTTCCCTGTGTTGTCTTCTAGAAGTTTTATGGTTTCAGGTCTTACATTCAAGTCTTTAATCCATTTCAAGTTCATTTTTGTGAGTGGTATGAAATAGGGGTCCAGTTTCATTTTTCTATATGTGGCTATCCAGTTTTCCTAACACCATTTATTGAGGAGACTATTTTTTCCTCATTAAATATTCTTGGAATTCTTGTCAAATATTAGTTGACCATATATGTGAAGGTTTATTTCTGGTTTCTCAATTCTGTTCCATTGGTCTATGTGTTCAATTTTATGCCAGTACCATTCTGTTTTGATTACTGTAGCTTTGTAGTATAATTTGAAATCAGGAAACCTAATGCCTCAAGCTTTAATTTATTTCTCAGGATTGCTTTGACAATTTGGGATCCTTTGTGGTTCCATATGACTTTTAGGATTATTTTTCCTATTTCTATGAGAAATGCTATTGGTATTTTGATAAGGATTGCACTGACTCTGTAGATGGCTCTGGGTAGTATGGAACAAGAGTCTATGCTCTTAATGATTATGCTCTACTATTTCTTTGTGATAAAGGCCAGAGCTGAAAGGGAATTTAGAAACTAACAACTTCAAACCCCTCATTTTACATATTCAACTAAAGGATAGTTAAATTATTGGTGTTCACTATTTATCCTATCCTGAACCAAATTTAGGCATCCTAGTGTTCATCCCATCTACTTTACATTATTATTGAAATAAGACTGAGTATAAATGGAACTTCAAACTGTACTGAATGTCTTTAAGTCTCTCCAGATCCACACTCCACACACCACACTTCTTACCCCAAGAAGCTGAATTTTATGGGTTGCATTATTGGGCTCCCTTGCTCTTTGGATTCCAGTTGGACTTGGCCAGTGGGGCACACAACAGAAGCATGAGGGAGGAGAGTAAAGCTAAGGTATTTATCCTAACAAGCTATATAGTTATTTACTGCTGCTCAAATGACCCCAATTTAGTGGCATAAAATAACCATTTTATTAGGCTCACAAATTTAATGGGTCTGGAATTCAGACAAAGCATAGTAGGTATGGCTCATCTCTACCCCATTGTGTTTAGGGTCTTATCTGAGACTCAAAGGCTAAAGGTGGACTCACAGCTGGGAGCTGGAATTAATCTAAAGAAATGTTCACTTGCATGTCTAGCAGCTGATGTTAGTTATTAGCTGAGACCTCAACTAAATGATTGGCCAAAATATCTAGCCTCTCCATTGCTTTCTTAACCTGGGTGAGTTTGAGTTTCAACTCAGTATGGCAGCTGGATTCCAGTAGTGGGTGTCCCCAAGAAAGCAGGTGGAAGTGCATGGCATTTTTATATTCTAGCCTTGGGAGTTGCATAGTGCCAGTTCCACCATACTCTATTTTGTCAAGACAATCACAAAGCTCTGCCCAGATTCAAGGAGAGGAAACATAGACCCCCAACACTTGATGGGAGAAATGTCAAGATGACATTGTAAGAAGAGCATGTGGAATGGAAGAGATTTTTTGTGGTCATTTTTGGAAAAATACAGTGGGTCACAAGATTGAGGTTTGAGGATTAAGTTTGTATACATGAGTATGACTCAACAGAAAAGGCATGCCAAGGAGGAAACAAATATATGGCAGATAATATGAAAATGCCAAAAAAGGAGCATGTTATACAACTGTTATTCGGGGCACCTGCAGAGATTTTCAAAATAAATAATCAGATGCACAGCAGAGTTCCCAAAATACCCCCCCAGTACTTCCTGTGTAAATTTATATTCTTGACCACACTGTGTGTGTCCTCTGAAAGAACTTTTCTCCCTGCTCAGCTCTCTCTCTGGAAAAGGATATCATAACAATATGGGTGGGGAAGATCTTTTTAACTAAGAAAGAAATTTCCCCTTTTATAACTCCAGCAATCTTGCTCTATTATGCAAAGCAGTTTTCAGGAGGGTAGGAAGGCCAGGTCTATTTCTTTTGGAGTAATGCTAGAAAGGCAGTGCTGTTTCTGTAAAGATTTTCAGACAGTCGTGATAAATATGATAAGGTTGAAAACCAGGTTTTACAAATATGTATAGCTCACTCTAGTCATGGAATTGTAAAAGCAAAAAGAGATCTTAGAACCTGTTTATGGCCCAAACCCATTATTTTGCAGGCATGGAAACTAGAGATGAGAGGTTGAGTGGCACACCTAAGGCCTATTCTACTTCGATTTCTATTTGAGATAGGTCCCAATTTAAACCCCCCACAGTTCTCCAGAACATGTATTTTAAATTAAATTCTTATTTAGTGATAATAGTAGATTCACAGGAAACTGTAAGAATAAGAGAGACCTCATGTTTTCCAGTTTCCCCAATGTAACATCTTGCAAAATGATAGTGCAATATCATACACAGGATAGAGACATTGATATATTCAAGATACAGAACATTTTTATCACCACAAAAATCCCTCATGTTGCCCTTTTATAGCCACACATACTTCCTACTGCCCACCCCCTCCTTAACCCTTCGTAAACACTAATTTGTTTTCCTTTTCTATAATTCTGTCATTTCAAGAATGTTACTTAAGTGGAATCATACAGCATGTAAGCTTTTGGGACTGGCTTTTTTCACTCAGCATAATTCTCTGGAGATTCATCCAGGTTCTTGAGGGTATCAATAGTTTGTTCTTTTTATCGCTGGGTAGTATTCCATGCATGTATCACTGTTTAACCATTCACCTGTTGAAAAACATCTGGGTTTTTTCTAGTTTTGTGCTGTTACAAATAAAACTGTTTATAAGCACACCACATTCAGTTTTCTTTGTGTGTAAACAGTCTCCATTAGTTTGGGATAAATGCCCATGAATGCAATTGCTGGGTCATACAGTAGTTACATATTTTTTTTTAAGAAACTGCCAAACTTTTCCAGAGTGCTGTATCATTTTACATTCCCACCAGCAATACATGAGTCATCCAGCCTCTCCATATCCCCACCAGCATTTGATGTTATCAGTACTTTTTATTTCAGCTGTTCTAATAGGTGTGTAGTGCTATCTCTGTGGTTTTAATTTACATTTCCCTAATAACTAATGACTTTGGCCATCTTTTCATATGCTTATTTGCTATCTGTATATCTTCTTTGGTAAAATGTGTCAAGGTGTATTTTTAAGCACTTAATATGAGCAAAGTCTATCTACCTATTCTCCAACTCACCCTGAGGGGTCTTGTTTGCCAAAGTCCCAGTCCCTAATGTTCACAAAAGAAAACTAACTTGCCCACCATGCTCCAGCTCCACTGGTCTTCTGTCATCATCTTGAGTATGTCAAATTCTTCTTGTTTGACCAGCAGACACAATGGCTCTTGACCAATCTGCTTGGCTCTCCATGTGACTGGCCCTTTTCAACTTTGAGTCTCAGCTTAAAGGCCATCTTTCCAGAAAGGTACCCCCCTAACTTCCTCAAATCGGTCCTCTTTGTTGGCCTTTCTTGTAGCCCTGATTTCTCTCCTAAGTTTACCCTAGTCTGCAATTTTACTTAACCTGTTTTCTTGTCACTCTTTTCACTAATATCACGTTGTGTGAACTCCATTAGGCCAGGGACGTATGTCTTTTCTCACTTTAAGTTCTAGCACCTGGGCTAACTTCCAAGCATGTAATAAATCCTTAGATTTGGTGACTGAATAGGTACATTTCAGTGTCATTTTATGCACGTTTCGAGTTACCAAAGACTTTCCCCCCTTGAGTGTATTTTCTCTCATTTCCCTTTTTTATTTATCTATTACCATCATCACCATCCTTAGGGGTAAGCTAAGATATACATCATATTTTACCATGTGAAGCACTCAATAGTATGAAAGTTTATTTTAGATGGAGTTGGCCTTCAGCCACTAAGCGTATTAGATGAATATTTAACATTAAAAAATGTATTTTGTGTATTTGAGTTATCTGATGCATAATCCAATTTCATAAAGTAAAATTGTTTATTATGATTGAGGTATATAGAAATATATACTAAAGTAGTGTTATGGGCTGATTGTGTCCCCTCAAAATTTATGTGTTGAAATCCTAACCTGCCGGTACCTCAGAATGTGACTGTACTTGGAGATAGGGTCTTTAAAAGGGTATTTAAAGCTAAATGAGGCTATTAGGGTGGACCCTAATCCAATATGACTAGTGTTCTTATAGGAAGAGAAAATTTGGACACTGGTACACACAGTAGAAAGACCATGTGAAGATTCAAGGATACTACCATTTACAAACCAAGGTGAGAGGCTTCAGAAGGAATTAACCCTGATGACACCTTGATCATGGACTTCTAGCCTCCAGGACTGTGAGAAAATAAATTTCTGTTACATAAGCTACCCAGCCTGAGGTACTTTGTTGTGGCTGCCCTAGCAAACTAACACCAGCAGTAATAGCAGCAATATGTGATGTTAGAATTATGGAAATTAACTGTTCAATTCTCTGCATTTTCTAACTTTTATAAAATTATAAATTTTGTCACTAAAATTATTTTAATGCTACCCAGCCCCAAGTTGATAAATGGTGCTGGACTGAGGTGAAACTAATGAGAAAATAATAAATGAAGAAGGAACAAGTTGACTAATTAATCCACTTCTTGTCATTGAAGAATCTGAAAATAAAAATCAAATTCATAGTTGAAGCTGATTGAGCTTTTTGAAGTGTTTCACAGGAAAGTATGCTGAATGGTTGGTTCTCTGAACAGACTGTGATCACAGGTAATATAGCCTGTATCTCTTACCTGGAAATAGATCATCAACGTGTTCTGTGGCGTAGTGCCCCAGGGACTATGCATGGGGCCTCCAAACCCTTGATTTGAGACTTACAGAACAAACGAACCACATACATTCCTAAGCACTTACTTGGAAACAAATTCCAGAGCAGGGCTGCCCTATGCCAAGAGGAATGATGGACACTGGCTCTGGAAGCTAACCAGGCAGTAGAGTTTGTGGAGCTGACACATTCAACCTCTCACCTCATCAACAAGGTCAATGTGTTCATACATCTTCTTCCTTCACTCCCTTGAATAAATGTAACAGGCCAAGAGATGATTAGATAAAATCTGTTGGACCTATGGACTTTCATCGACTGGTCCAATCCTCATTTCACAAGGGAGACAACTAGGACCCCAAAATGAGTAGTGTGTATGCACAAATGAACATGCAGAATATTTATAGCAGTTCACCTCAATCTGAAGTTAGAGATAAAGAATCCTCAGAGATGTACCAAGCCTAAAATTTCTCATGCTATGAACAGCACTTTGGATTCCCTCGATAGGGCTTGTTTAATATCTCAAAGGGAAATGCATTTAAGGGCTGTTCCAAAATTAATTGCATATCTTACAACGTTGGGCTAGAAGTTAAAATCCTATCAGTACCACATCTGGAAAATATAAAGAGATTGATTAACAGTTGAGAAAGCTGTACCATACATGAAAAGAAACTCAGTCTCACCAGTGAATATTGTTCAATAATTACTCTTTTGATAAATTATTTCTTCTCTTCAGGATGCAGATACAGGTACTTGTTTTACAGCACGTTAGAA
>NW_017732638.1:157319-212620 GCF_001890085.2 Hipposideros armiger
ATGTTTTATAATAACTTTTTTATTAAAGTTTATTTCTTGTGGTCCCCTAGGTAGGGGGATGCTTTCCTCCTTATGATGTTCCAGGGGCCCCCACTTCTTTCATCTTGTGGTTCTACTATGCTGTAGAGACTCTGAGTTCTTTGTTCAGATAGCCAGGGGAAAGAGAATATTGACATTTACACACACTTCCACTGACATTCTATTAGTAAAAACTTGTCATATGGCTTCATCTAGATACAAAGTAGCCCCCGAATGCCCAACCACTTCCAGACTCTGTACTATGAAAGTGGTTCTAAGCTCTTCAGTGGCTGGCTCATTGTCTCTGTTGCATGCAATTCCTGGGCTGCAACAACAGGGATTCTGATGTAGCAGGTAGGGTGGACATCCACAATCTGCTTCTTCAACAAGTCCTGCAGATGACTCTGATACAGGGCACAGGTGATATCTTCATTTACTCTCCCAAGCCACACTCCACACTTCCCCCCGCCACCCTGTGCTCTAAGGGGCTGACCACCATGGAATGTTTCCTGGACTGCAAGCTCCCTTGCACTGTGGCTTCCAGTGAGGTTCAGCCAAAGGCAAGTAGTCACAGAGAAGGAAAGGAAGGGGGTTATTAAAGGGAGGACACTGAGGTGAAGAGACTTGGTTCCCAACTCTCCCATGGAATTGTTATCCTGGAGTTGTACTTCCATCCTCAAAAAGCCACAGTTCATTCAGCTGGCTCTCTTTATAGCTCTTTCTGTCTCTAGTTCTAATAATGGTTCCCTCCCCTCACTTCTTCCATCGCGGGGCCAGGACCAATGCCCCACCAGGATACTACTTTATCCATGTCGCTTCTCTATACCTGCTTCTCTATACCTCAAAAGTGCCCCATAATCCAAGGACTCCTTACATGATATATTCATCCTACCTCTAGAGTATAGATTTTTAAATATGTGTATAAAACCACATTTAAACATTGAAATAGAAAATTAATGAGCGAATATGGAATCACTAACATGGCTTCTGGTCAACTCAAAAGATTCACTGTTATCAAAGTATTCCCATAATTTCAGACAAAAGCAAAATACCAGCATTTGAGGTTATTTATTTACAAAGTGCAAATACTAATACATTTATATGCACTTCTGTTGGAAACCTAGATCTGGACCACTGTGGTTTTTAGGTTCCCTGGGAAGCACACTCTGAGATTTAGTTTAGCATCCAGCATGTTGATGAAGAAGCACCCTTGAGATCCAAAAGTATGAAAGGGAAGGGGAGTCTATCTGTGACACAGGGTGAGTGACAGCCTCAGCTGGCCCCACAAGGAAGCTCCAGAACTAGGTGAGCCCAGATAGCCAGGCCTGTTGTACTCTCTCACAGATCAGTCATTGGATGTGAGTCATGCTGAGAAGGGGCATGACCTTATGCTAGATAGCTCTCTGTGGCTGAGACAATCACTGAAGGTCCTGGTGTCTAAAGACTATCTCACAGGGTGACCAACCATCCCATATTTCCCAGGAGTGTCCTAATTTTAGCACTGAAAAATGCCAGGTGAACAAGAATGGTTGGTCATGCTATGCTATCTTCCAACAGCACTTCAGAAGTAGAGACAACAAATCCTTCACTGAACAGGTGTGTGTCCATCACAACACCTTTTCCAATTCCCTAAGATTCCAGGGACCCCATGCTGAAGTTCATCCAGTACTACCAAAGCTGGACAGGTGTTAAAAAGCTCCAGGTGTTAAAGGTAATTGCTATGTTTGGATGATCATACCAAAAAAACTCACTTAGAACCAAGGAATGGCCATACTATCTTCTCTCCTGTCTACCAAAGAATGGTGGTCACACAAACTCAGATCATTTTGGAAAGGACTCATTGAACCAAGGAGACAACACAGAACCAAAGTCTGGCACTCTATCAAATTACTCTGCACATACCTTTTGCCATGAAGTCTTCTCTACAGTATATTTCCTGTTCTCTGCTGGGCTCAGGATATGCCTCTAAGACCAGGCAGCCTAACAAATAGCAAATATACTGGAAATGATTATGCTATGTCAAAATCTAGAAGAAACAGCTTGTCTCAATGTCAAGAGAAGACAACACTTTCTAGTTAAAATTTGCCACATACCACAGGATTACTATTTCAATAGCTAGTGGCGTTTCTCGCCAAATTTAGGTTTACACTATTTATGTTGAGGCTATAATAGTGACCAGGTACACAGGTTGACAAAAGAACATGAAACAAGAACTAAAGGAACCATTTGATTGGTTGAAATGGTGAGATAACAGCTTTAGCCACAGAGCTGGGAATGCGAACCAGCGCTCGACCCCCTTTCCCCTCTCGCCTTTACCCTCCTCATGCCTCAGCACCAGAAGGTTCTTTTTTAGTCAATGTATCTTCCTGGTCTACAAGAGCCAGATCTGAGAAACTCAAGGAAACAATACTCATTTACTAGTAAATAGCTAAATGGCATCCATCACAGAATTAAAAATTAAAATAATGCACCCCTATGTAAACTAGTAAACCCAGATGCTCAAAGCAAACACTTCACTGATGGTACCTTAGATTCAAGCTTAATAGGCTACCAATTAATAAAACACTTTTATAGCTGTGAGAGGAAGACTTTATCAACATATTCCTACCAATGGGCTTTTGGGAAATGAAAACTTAAAGGAATTTCATGTTATCAGTCATGGAAACAGTGTGCAAAGAGAACACATTTGTCCCATTTTTCTTTTCATTCTTAAGATGATTGATGTCCAAGTAATTTCCTGTTGATGTACTGTCAGTGCAACTCAAAACCATACATACTCCTGTAAGGATGAATCTACAACTTTCATTAGGTTGATGTATTTTTGTTGTTTGTCTTTGACCATAGTCTTTCTTTTTTAAACCTATGGCTTGAATCCTAGGATATAAACCTTTTTAGACAAATGTTACCCTGTTGCTCATTCTAACTATATAAATAATGCATTATAATCACTTCAGTGAAAAATGAACCATCCCATAAGTTGGAGCATTTTTGGAGATGGAAAATGAGTTGTAATTCAATGAATTTGGGGAGCAATTATTGCTTTTAGAAATAAAACTATGCTCTGATATTACAATTATACACAGAGAAAAAATACAGAATTGAAAATTTGCATTTGTTTGGTCAGATTATGAGAAAACTTGAGAGGCTATTGAAAACCTACTCATATGTTCTATCAAGGAAAGCAGAAAACAATCTTGTCTAATGTCAATACTTGTATTCATTGAGTTTTAAAAGCTGATAAAAATCAAATATCCTAAAAAGTTAATATTCTAAAAAGTTAATTTTACTGATCATCATCAAAGAATTATATGTCCGGAAAAGTGTTTTTTCTTTTATTAATGTGGTAAAACACATGTACAGTAGTTCCCCTTATGTATGGTTTTGCTTTCTGCAGTTTCAGTTACATACAGTCAACTGTGGTTCAAAAATATTAAATGGAAAATTCCAGAAAGTACATAATTCATAAGCTTTAAATTGCATGCCGTTCTGAGTAGCATGATGAAATCTCACTGTCTAGCTCTGTCTCACCCAGGACATGAATCATACCATTGTCCAGCATCTCCACACTGTGTACACTACCAACCTATTAGTCATTTAGCTACTGTCTCAGTTTTCAGGCTGCCTGTCATGGTATTGCAGGGGTTGTGTTCAAGTAACCCTTGCAGTTGACCTTTGAACAACACCAGTTTGAACTGTGCAGGTCCATTTATATGCAGGTTTTTTAAATGCACGTTGTTCAAGGGTCAACTTTCTCAATTCGCAGTTGGGAACCCACGGATGTGGAGGGGCCAACTGTAGCTAAGTTTTTTGAGGATTCAAAAGTTATATGCAGATTTTCAATTGTGTGGGGGGTTTTGGGGGGTGTTCAGTGCCCTTAACCCCCTACATGGTTCAGGGACAACTGTATTTTACTTAATGGTCTGAAAACACAAGAATAGTGATGCTAGCAATTCAGATATGCCCAAGAGAAGCCATAAAGTGCTTCCTTTAAGTGAAAAGGTATGTAGTTGTAAAACAAAACATAATATATATAGGATTTGGTACTATCTACAGTTTCAGATGTCCACTGGGGGTCTTGAAACATATACCTCACAGATAAGGGGGACTACTGTAACATAAAATTTACCATCTTAATTTTTAAATATATGGTTTAGTGGTGTTAAATACATTCACACTGTTGTGCAGGCATCACCATCATCCATCTCATAACTCTTTCGAGCTTGTAAAACTTAAACTATATCTACTAAACAATAACTCCCCATTCTCCCCTCAGCCCCCTAGCTCCTGGCAACCACCATTATACTTTCTGTCTTTATGATTTTGACTACTCTTAGTACCTCATATAAGCGGAATCGTATAGTATTTGTCTTTTTGTGACTAGCTTATTTCATTTAGCAAAACAAAGTCCTCAAGTTTCATCCTTTTTAGAACTGAAAAATATTCCATTGAATGTATATATCACATCCTGCTTATCTATTCATCCATCAATGGACACTAGGTTGTTTCTACGTTTTAGCTATAGTGACTAATACTGTTATGAACATGGTTATACAAATATCTCTTTGAGACACTGCTATCAATTCTTTTAGGTATATTCCCAAAAGTGGAATTGCTAAATCATATGATAATTCTATTTTTAATTTTTTGAGGAACTGCCACTTTATTTTCCACAGTGGCAATACCATTTTGCATTCCCATCAACAATGCACAAGGATTCCAATTTCTCTACATCTTTACCAACATTTCTTTTCTTTTTTTTATAGTATTCATCCTAATGAGTAGATATAGTTCTCAAATGTAGAGATTCATTTAAAGAAAACATACAGAACAAAAAGGCAATAAAAAATTAGTGCCACATTTAGACAGTATATGAGTATATAAGAAAAAATGTAATTATAAAAACAATGCAATTAAAATTCCTCAGATCAGTTTTGTCATAGAGTTGTTAAAGTAATCTAATGCATCAATGAAGAAATATTTGTAGCATGCAAATGGTTGTTTTTGTTTCTTAAAAGTCAATTGTCATAAGGAAATTAAACTTGAAATTTTTTATTTAAAAAAGTGGTATCTCGCAGCTGTTTTGGTTTGCATTTCCATAGTTATTAATGATATTGAATGTCTTCTTATGAGTTTATTGGCCATTTGTATATCTTCTTTGGAGAAATGTCTATTCAAGTCCTTTGAGATTGGGTTGTTTGGGGATTTTTGGCTCATGAGTGTTAAAATTCTCTATATATTCTTTATATGAATCCCTTATCACATATGTGACTTGCAGATCTTTTCTTCCATTTTGTGTATTGCCTTTTTGGTCTGTTATAGTGTCCTCCACTACACAAAAGTTTTTCATTTTGATGATGTATAATTTGTCTATTTTTTCTTTTGTTACCTGTGCCTTAGGTTTCATATCCTAGAAATTATTACTATGGTGGAGTGTTCTTTTTATGTCTATTAGATGTAGTTGCTTTATTGTATTTAGTCCTCTATTTTCATACTTACCATCTGTCTGGTTGCTCTATCCCTTATTGTGGGAGAGGTATTGAAGTATCCAATTAGTATTGTAGAGCTCTATTTCTCCCTCCCTTCAATTTTGCCAGTTTTTGCTTACTTTATTTTGATGATCTGCCATTAGGTACATAACTGTTTATAATTATTGTACTTCTTGCTGTATTAAAGTTTTCATTAATATAAAATGTCCTTTGTCTCTTGTAAACCTTTTTATTTAAAATCTATTTTGTCATATCCACTCCTGCTTTATTTTGGTTACTAATTGCATGGAATGTCTTTCTTCATCCTTTCACTTTTAACCTGTTTGTGTGTTTGGATCACAGTTGAGTCTCTTGTAGACAGCATATAATTGAGTCATGTGCTTTTATCCATTCTGCCCATCTCTGTCTTTTGACTGGAGTGTTTAATGTATTTAAATTTAAAGCAATTACTTCTAAGGAGTAATTACTTGTAAAGAGTAATTACTTTGCACCTTTGTGATCAGAACCAGTAATCATCATTCAGAGCACAGATCCCCAATATTTGGAGGACAGGGTTCTTTTTGCTCACCCTGACTCCAGAAAAGGTGTGCAAGCTTCTCCATAAACACAAGCACAGCTGCCTGCCATGTGGCTGGGAGTTGGGGATGAGCAGCTGCTACTGTGCTAAGAGCTGAAATTGACCAAAATTAATCACAGTTTACCTTCCAAGTCTTCTCCTAGAAGTTGTAAGCCTTTAACAAGCTTCAGAGTTCCAAAATACTTACATCACATAGATTCTGCCAGAACAATAGTCATCTAGGCGGGGAGACAGATTCCTGGTGATTCTTACTCTGCCATCTTCCTACACCCTTTCTCCTGGGTAAAATTACTTTTTTACTTAAAGTATTTTCCCTTTCCATTCATACAGAAATAACTCTTCACTTGGCACTAAGGGAAAACAATGGAAAACTTGTTAGACATGCATTAGAGAGAGTCCAAGCAAGCTGAGCCGTCTTATGTATACACACAAAGTAGTCATAGCTCTCTGTAATCATATCGTGTCACAGTCCATTGCTTGTTACCAATGAGATTGGTGTTAAATTGCAAAGCACAGAGAAAGCAAAATGGAACCTCTGATTTGAAGCAACATGGACATCCAAACAACTCACTGGGCTGGAATCAATCACTGACTTTCTCATTCTAGGGGAAGATAATAGAGAAAATAAAAGTGAGGATAGTTTCACCATGCAATGTTTGCACTCTGCCATTTAAAATGTGTTGTTTAGTAAACATTTGATGATGGAAGCTAAACAACTTATAGAAACAAATATATATTCAGTATAAGTTATTTATATCTCCTTCATCAGCAAATAAGAGCATCTAATGTGTGGTAGCCACTGGGCATACAGACAAAATACGATGCTTTCTGAACTCAAGGAACTAATAATGGAGGTAAACAGGTGAGCAGAGCCCAGAAGAGGCCTCTCTACAAGTAAGGGTGGAGTTGTAGAAAACAGCTTGTCAAGATAGTCTTACACTCTAAATTTTATAATGGTATGATTAAGTACGATATTTCAAAATTAAGGAATTGGAAAAGGGGTAGTGTTAGGCAGAAAGAAATGCATATTTGGGGAAAAAGTAAACCCTTTGGTATGGGAGGAGCAAATAGTACAAATGGGAGTGGAACAGGAAGTGATACTGTGGAAGCTCCTGAGCTCAGACCCCGAAAGGCCTCGTAGGGAACGCTATAGAATTTGGGCATGACCCCATAGACATGGGTGAGATAGGCTGTGGTGTCGGTGCATCTCAAGGCAGGCTAGCTGTTTTTCACCATCTCTCTTCTATCCAAGAATGTGTCTGAAACAGGAGGGCATGACCCCCTTTAAAGTTTTTGTTAAAGTTATTTTTTTTAATTAGGGTGAAGTTATTAACAAAGAAAGAGTAAATGGCTGAATATTTTAATTATTTATCTTACTAATAAATTGCTTATTACTATATTGCTCACAACATAGGCTACAGGGGTATATTTGAGGTGAGACTGTTGCCATTGGTGGAAAGGCATTAAAGGGATTTCATGGAGAAATGAAGTGGTAAGGTTTGAGTAATTCTGTATGACCCACCATCCTCAGTCTTATAAATTGCACTTCTCAGGATGATCCTGGGCAAGATGGTAAAGGTAAAACTGGTCATGGGTCTCTTCTCCCAACACCAAACGGGGGTGATTCTGATAACTCTCACTTTACTTCCCAGCCCACCATGATGGACTTTCCCTCCTCTCAATTTTCTCCTTCCCTGTCTCACCCAGGAACATGTAGGTTTTTCAACTACTTGCACTTTGATAAGAGAATGAAAAATTTCTATCCCACTGGATAATAGTAGCAGCCTCTGCCCTGCAGAAGACCTCCACTTTGAAAAAGATCTACTGTGCATCTGTTTTGTGGTAACTCAGAGAGAGCATCTCTGATGTGAGGATATCAGTCACCAAGTCTGCCTACTCAGAGAATATTATATTGTAGGAGTGGGGTTGATGTACCTTGGGGGCAGGGGGTACTCTTTCCTTGGGTTGTCACAAAAAGCCAGAGATAATCATCACTATCATGAGCCTCCAGCCTTGGAACTGTTGCGTGTTCATGTATTCAGATAGTTCCTCTTCTTCCTGCAGCCTCTGGGCCTGCTGGCTATCCTCTGTGCATGAGTAGCAGGCTTTGAGCCAGTGAAGTACTGAAGAGTGCTTTTTAGGCATTCACATGTGCCAGATGATGTGCTTTTACACATGGTGAACAATCAATCAGATCAAGTGTCCTCCTGAAGCATCCAGGAGCCAGGATTGGATCAAGCAGTGGGTGGACAGGAAATGTGGAGGCAGTGTCTGTATAGAACCAGATAAATGACACACACTAAAGGCTCTGATAAAAATATCCTCGTGGGAATGGGCATTTGACCATCTACTTCTCTTCTTTGCTATTCAAGAATGTGGGGTAGCAGATGGTGGGGCTAAACTATATTTAGAATCCAGATCTTCAACGATGGTATGCACTAAAGCAAAACAGAATGGTGGGTGATAGGTGATTTGCATTCTGGAAGGAGATCTAACTTGCATGTCACTGTATTTTAAAGAATCAACCTTTTTATATATATATATATATATATATATATATAAAGTTTTATCTGTTTAAGGTGAGGACAACGCATAGCTACTTGGAATCCCAGGTCCATAAAAAGCTCACTGCTTTATGTAGGTGCCATATTGTGGACTCTAGATGGAAAAAGCCTTGAAAATCTGATGTATTGTGACATTTGGGGAATTTTGAACTCTGTTTCTAAGTTACTCAATATAGTACTATTAAGAATCATCCATCAAAGTAAAGATGCCCAAGGGACCACCAACTAAGCAGTGAACTATCTCTTGACCATTAATTGTGATTGCTAGTATTTGTTTCATTTTTAAACTTTTTTTAACCCAACAATGTTCCAAATAGTACCAATTACCTCAGAGCTCAAAAAATAAGAAAAGAAACTAAAGGAAAATGAAAACTAGCTTTTCTCGTTTGGCATTAAGTAAGATTCAGACAATGTAAAACCATGGTTGTTTTTTAATGCACTAAGAAAGCAGAGTGGCTTTTAAAGGGAGGGGTGCGAAGGTGACTATATTGGTTAGGCTACTGGTTCATCCTAGGCTTCTTGCCCCTGTTTTTCTAAGAACTAGAAAATGCCTAGATATAAAATGTACAAATTGTGGTAACTGTATTCTTCAAGTTCCAGATGTATGCATGACATCTCTTTTTAGTCAAGTAACATTTAGACCAGACTCAGTTTATGCATCTTCCCAGATTTTCTCAGCTGCACTTCCAACCTTATTCAATGGAATAGCTTTCACTTCAAATACCACCAGTTGTCTCATCCTTCCCCTTGGCACAGCTTCCGTGGCGTTGTCATAACAACGCCTATAGCAGCTCCACTGCCAAGGTTTGACTTAACCAGACCTATGAGTGGAGTCTCTTGCTTACCCAGCAGGTGTCTGAAGTGGCCAAGTAATGTAAACCAGAAGTGTGGGTGAGTGACTGTTCCATCAGAAAAGTTTGACCAATGAGAGACAGAAGGGAGCTGACAAATTCTCTATCCTTCCTCTTGATCTCTCACCAGAGGCTTCTAAGACTCGGTGGCACCTTTGACCTCATATGTGGCACCTAAGGTGGCACCTAAGACCTCATATGGCCTTTTCAGAGATGTCTGCTGTGTCCAAACAACCAGCTATGTGTATTTATGAAGTTATAGCTTCCTTAGTAATGCATCACCTTGTATTTCTTTCTATTTTCCTGCTTTGCTTCCCTTTCTCTCACTCTTGCTGCCCTGGAATTGCAACCTCTAATAACATGCATGCAAACTTTGCCTCAAACTCTGTTTTCTAGGGCTGACATTTATATTTCTGCATTCACCTTAAGTTTGAACTAAGTGCAATTTATTTATGTATTTATGTTGGTTATCAACTTTTTATCACTGGATTTCTCTAAGATGGGATTCAAGAAGGCACCTAGTCCATAGTATTAGGGAAGGGATAATTTAATTGCATTGGGTATTTAGAACTCTGTTAAAGCCATTGCACCACCAAAGGCACTGCTTTTCAAATCCTGAAACTGATGTGGTAGTTTGAGGGAAGACAAGGTTGGTGTTCCCTTCCCTTTGAGAATCAGCCAGTATTGGTTTTCTTTTCCTACATACCAAGAGCAGAAACCCCCAGTTAAGGATGCCCTAGAAGAGGTTGATGAGTTTGGAAGGAAGAAAGTACGAAGTCTGACAATTAGGTTCTCGAACTCATCCTAGTAAAAGTACTACATACCTCAATGCTGAATATCACTACAGTCACCTTTGAAGTACTCCCCTTGGGAAGCTACACCAGTAGGCACCTACACCAGTGCCTAGTTCACCCTTCAAAGCAATTTTGGAACTCTTTCTGGAATGGCCATCAGAGCTGTCATCAAAATGTCTTCCTTTCAATATTTCCTTTATCTTTGGGTAAACAAAAAAGTCACTGGGGGCCAGATCAGGTGAGTAGGGAGGCTGTTTCAACACAGTTATTTGTTTACTGGCTAAAAACTCCCTCACAGACAGTGCCATATGAGCTGGTGCATTGTTGTGATGCAAGAGCCATGAAGTATTGGCAAAGAGTTCAGGTCATTTAACTTTTTCATGCAGCCCTTTCAGCACTTCCAAATAATAAACTTGGTCAACTGTTTGTGGCATTGGTATCCCTCCGATATCAAAAAAAGTTAGCAACATTGTTGCAACAAGTTCACGAACTTAATTGTCAGACCTCGTATAATCTTGTGTGTCCCTCTTCCTTACATGTATGTACTTTATCAAGAAGTATAATTTCAATTTCAATATAGGAAATATCAATAGATACAGCCTATATGACAAAAAGAGTCCTCTGGAGTCCTCAATAATTTTTAAGAGTGTAAAGGAATTCTGAGACCAAGTTAATAGATATCTCCAAGGCCTAGAATAGTACCTGGAGCAAAGAAAAGTGCTGTAGCAGAGCCTTCTTGTGCCCATGTCATAGTTCCTTACACTGGCCAAGTTAGCCACTGTTTTACAGTGCTTTGCAATCTTAAAATAGCTAGTGAAGAGGTAGATATGCTGAGTTACGATGCATTGCTATGCCCATATATTTCCTTGCTAATAATATTAGGAAAATTATTACTTTGAGAGCTTAGTGCTTCAACATTTGCATTTCTAACCTCCTTCACTGTAGGACTTCAGTTCTTGATGCTATTTTGATCTTCCTAAAGGGCTTCCAACATAAACGTGCCACACTTGAGCTCCATAGCACACTGAACTGAAAGAGCATATGTCTTACATCATAGTGAAAAATTTGGTGTACAGGGGAAAATGAAGAGAACTGTTACTCAGAGTAGAATTTGAGACTAGTTTCATTTATGAATATGATATAATTTTTAAACTTAGATATCTTCCCCATAAATTTTTTTCTCCTTCCTAAGATTAGGCAAAAAGAGTGGTGCTTCAACGTTTGATACGAATAATATCTAATTCTTATTTTCTCCTTTTTAAAAGTTTTATCTAACACATTAGAATGTATAAGTGAAGTTGAATAGCACTAAAGGTATACAACAGAAAGTGTACCAAATGCTGAAATTATTGGCATATAATCTGGTTAAGATGTGGGTCTCTATTAATTTGATTTAGCTTGATGCTTTATAAAAATGTCACTAAAATGTGATACTTTCATTTAATTCAAAGTCTTATGCTAGAAATCCCAATGTTTGAAACACATAAGTTTATAAGATTAGCTTATGACATTGCCTGATTACCAATTGGGAAAACTGTATCACATTTAGAAAACCAGAGTTCAGTTCAATGAAAATTGATCACTGGTGTCTCTTTCTCACTCTCTCTGTCTCTCTCTCTCTCTCTCTTGTGTTCTCTCTCTCTCTCTCTCTCTCTCTCTCTCTCTCTCTCTCTCTCTCTCTCTCCCTCTCTTCCTCTATCCCACCCATACACATGCCTTCCTTAAAGAAATCAAAACACCAGAGGTCTAATCTAGAACACTGATACCTCCTAGTTCAACACAATCATACAACTCCCTCCACACAAAATAAGTCATAAAGTCAATCATCCTTCTAAAGTACTTACACACACACACACACAGACACACACAGACACACACACACACACACACACAGGCACACATAGGAGGTAAGTCTTCATTTTTTGTCACTTTTTCTTCAGTTTTATTGAGCATCTACTGTATTCTTGGTGCACAGTAGGCTATAGGTATACAACAAACAAAATAGGCACCTATCTGCCTTTTCTACCATCCTCAGCGATCAAAGCTACAAGATGACTGCAGTAG
The DNA here is from genome assembly GCF_001890085.2 of Hipposideros armiger. Taxonomy (NCBI): domain Eukaryota; kingdom Metazoa; phylum Chordata; class Mammalia; order Chiroptera; family Hipposideridae; genus Hipposideros; species Hipposideros armiger. The sequence goes on from NW_017732638.1 coordinate 169,674, forward strand.
CTCCAGACAGCATATCCTCACATGACAAAGTCCAAAAGCAGAAAGGGAAATTCAGGGTCTCTTCGCTGGCCTCTCTCCTTTTATCAGTTAAAGAAACATTTTCCAAAATTTTCCTATGTCTCCTTGGTCATAACTGGGTCACTTAGCCACCAATGTAGCTAGTTGCCAGAGAGGCTGGGTAACTGAGTATCTGATATATTCAGCCTCAATTGAGAAAAGAAACATTAGGGTAGGGGAGTGCATACTAGGCAGGAGACCAACAGTATTTGCCACAAAAGTGTATTCATATTTGTTAAATGAAGGCCATGAGAATAGATGGTCAAAAAACAGACTAGAATAGAGAAAGGGACAATGACATGGATGAAAAATATGCTTAAGATAGGAATCAAGTCAGAGAGTATGACCATTTCCAGGTTCCCAAATTCTCAATAAATCTGTGTGCACTTGGGAAATTGGGGGAGGTTTCTTAAGATGATAGCAATAATGACATGTATAACAAGTTCCTGAGGAAAGTTATCGAACGACTGAAGACCCATGATCTGTCTGTGGACAGGGTTCCATGCCAAATTTTAAGGTCTTGTGGGAGAACGGACAGATTCTTCCCAAGTGAGTCTAAGAAATTGGCATCTCCAGGTGTCAGTTAGAGGAAGAAGGTATAGAGGTAGTCTATTCTGCTGTGAAGTATATAGGAAAGTGGAAGTTACAGTTGGCAGTGGAAGTGGTTGAAAGAATAATATCAAAAGAAGATGTGGCTTAGACAGTGGCTTAGACAGCAGGCAGGAAAGAAACTAGGATAATAAGCACATGAGCAAAAATCAATGTTTTGCAAGGTTTTTACTCCAGGCCCTGGCAGGAATTCAAGAGGATGAAAAATCATGATACAGGGGAAGCCTGTGGTTAAATTTAAGCAGCTCTATAAGTTATGACTCTCTAGTGTCAAGTAAACCAACTTTAACTAATTTTTTTTTAAGAGGGGGGATGTTGAATTGACTCTAAGGTTAAGAAGTCAGCTGGGCCTCTGAAAGTGACAAGAATCTAAGCCTGGTAAACCTCCAAAACTTTCCCATCTCTGTTTCTACATATTCAGATAATTCTTCTCTGCTCTCCTAGGCTATCAATGGAATAAAGCCACCCCACACTTCTTAAGTTTACATGTTATATTTCTAGCCACCCATTAACATGCTGACTTAATTTCATGTCCTTGGAGAATATCTGATTGATCCTCTTTGGGTCAGACAGGACCTACCCAGCCTCAACTAATGCTGGAGAAACACAATTATGTAATATAAGTATGGCTCCCAGGAGCTCACCCCTTAATTTGGAAGAAGAAGAAGTTATTATGTGCTGTGTGGCTATCCCAGGTATCCATTATAGCACTGAAACAAGAGATGCTTGATGTGATATGACTTGGTACATATAGCTCTGGTCTCCAAGAGTCTCTGGTGACCACTGAGGTCAGCAGTGGGATTTGAATCTATCCCATCTTCACATTGGATTTCACACTTCATTCAGTAGTACTAGTGAGTGACCTGGAAGGAGAAGTAGAACATGGGAAAGTAAGTCCAACTCCAAAGAGTTTGTCATCTATGTTATGTATAAGAAGTTTTTGGATAAGAGAGCTAGGAGAGAGGTTGGAAGAGAAGGAAGAACCACACAAACATCAAGAGCAGGGACACTGATGGTACTGATTCTTTCACCCACAAATCTCTCTAACTGCAGAAAAAGAATGTGTGGATCTTACCTTAAGGGTCGCACAATATGCTAAAGGTAGAAAATGGTGTTTTGGAAGTATACCGAGAGCTGACTCCACAATTTTGAAAGTATCTTTCAGCAAGTACCATAGGAGAAAACATCTTTTAACTTTACTCTTAAAAATAATTAAATATGTTGGAAGAAGTCATCTAGAACTGGTAAGATAGCATGAAATAGTGGAAAGAACCCTGCATTTAATATGAATAAGCCAGACTTGGAATGCTATCTGCATACGTTGAGTTACCTTGAGTAAGCATTTATTCCTTTTTTAATAAGTAAGGAAGATAATGACAGAGAGATTAAAATCTTTATGACGTATGACTTCACCTGGTTGTGAGGATCAATTGACTGGCATAATAGCAGATGCGAAATAGCAACTGAATGCAAATGTTAGGAATGGCCCATAAATTGGAGGAGACCCATATAATGGGTGAAATGGGAAGACTCTCACTTCAGCTAAGAGTCAACTCCTATAGTAACTGAATACCGTGAGGGCTGGGGGAATGGCCGATGAGTACTGAAAGTGCAGAGCCATTCTTATTCAGGGCAGGTATCAGCTCTAAAACTTTTTTTTATAAGAAGCATATTCCCTTATCATCGAGCAGGCCTCTTCACGGATTTTTGAAGGCACAAAATCAGGTTAAAAAACACTTTCAAATTTGAATGGTATAGATGGGACTCACTTGGTGAAAAGCATAAGGACCTCACAGAACAGCCTGTTGGTTTGGTAGAGAGAATTCTGTCCCAAAGACTGGATTTGTGTGGGTGAAAAGGCTGGAGGGGAGGGGTAGCAAAGTCCTTACTCAATGTCCGTGGACCCATTGTGCTCGGAAGCCTGTGAGTGGGGAAGATGTCTTAGAAATAAGTGTTTGGGGATTTTTTTGTTTGGGCATGCATCTGTTTAATCTAGAGGTCAGCAGGGCCACAACCGGAACACCCAAACACAAACAGACTTGCAGTCTGCAAGAAAGAACCCTGAATAGGGAAATCTAACTTCTAGCTTTGGCTCTGCCAGGAGCTAGTTGGGTTTCTTCAGGCAAGCTTCTTGAGCCCTCTCAGGATCAAACCACCCACATTTCTTAAGTTTTCATTTTATATTTATAGTCAAGAGTCTCAGTATCCTCACTTAAAAGTTGGGGCAGATGGGAACCTTGAACTGTTCCATATAACAGAGCATTCTGTGATTCTCTGAGCTAGTCTCCTTGCCAGAAATATGGTCCTCTCTGAGAGCACTCATTTCAAGCAAGTGCTATGGGGCCATGGAGTTTTTCTAGCAAGACTCCTGAGGTTCTCTTCTCGCTCCCACCCCCACCCCCACACACATACATCTTAGCACCTTTCTAGCACCCAAGCCGTGGGGACATGAGTGGTAGAGATTGTACACACCAAGATGGTTGGTGGATGATCTAATCACAGGACAGAGATGGGCCCATACGTATAATCTTGCCTTGTTTATTTTAAAAGAGGAAAGAGGCAGGAAGGATTAAAGCAGGAGGAGAACTGGAGAAGAACAACATTATGTTTAGAATGAAGGCTTAAAAATCCACCGTGAGCCAAAAGGGGAATCCCACTCTTTTTGCATAAACCTAGTTCCTCTTTTTAGATATTTGGGAGGATGGTATAATTAGCTAAGGACACTGAACAACCTCAAGGCATTTGGAAGTCCCCTCTGGCCCCCATTTCAAAAGGAGGCTCTTAATTTTGTTCAACATCCTGACTATAAATGTGCTGAATCAGGTCCTGGATGCCTTCTGTCTGCCAGCAGGAATGGGACTCTTGAGGTACCCATTAGCAGTAAGCCTAATTCACTTTCTGGTAAGAAAAAATATAGGGAATGACCCTAAATTTTGGATTATACAAGCATGCTCTGATGATGACCTGCAAATTGCTGGTGTACAGTTGAACTTCTGCCTCAATCATTGCTATCTATTTCCCAATCAAGTGTATACATTCTTATTTTTTTTAAATATATATATAAAAATTAGATAAAGCATTAAACACCACAAAGCAGATGCAATAAGACAGATCAAATACTTCTTTAAAAAAAGACTTTGGGGCCGGCCAAGTGGCTCGTTGGTTAAGAGCTGGCATGGGACGCCAGCTCTGAGCAGCCGGGCCCCAGTTCAGATCCCATATTAGGGCCAGTGACACTGCACCCTGTACAGCTAAGATGGTGAACAACAGCTCGACCTGGAGCTGGGCTGCCATGAGTCACCAGCGATGGTGTAGGCTGCAGTGAGGCTGCAGTGAGGCTGCAGTAAAGCTACCATGAGTGGTTGGCAGCCGGTGTGAGCTACCAAGAGCCACCATGAGTGGCCATCCAGTGGCTGGTGACCAGTGCCTCACCTGGGAAAAGCGCAATGATAATATCAACATGGGCCAGTGAAGCGACATCCTCCACAACTAGACTGAAGAACAAAAGGACAGCAACTTATCTGTTCCCCTTCCCTGATCCCCCAATGCTGTTCCCCTCCCCCAATTCCCCCAATAAAATCTTTTAAAAAAAACTTTGCTTGAATCACTATCTAAACATTCAAAATTACATTAACATAACATAACCTTAGTTTGTACCCCATATCATCACTCTGGATATTGTCTATATACCCAAAGATTTATGGAGAACAGCAAATAAGTAAATGTGCTTCCAGTCTGCTGAAAAATTAGAATTTGTTTCACAGAGTAGGAAAATCTGTGAAGAGAAATCGATTGGTAGCAATAAGGCAACCTGGAAAGGTCCCCAGTGAACCCATATAAACATTGTGATCAACATGTGGACCCATCCAAACATGAAAAGCCTTATCTGGGAGCAAATGGATTATAAGGGCAGAAACCATTGTCCTATCTGGAAGAAAACAATAGTATCATTTGAGGTAACTAACCCAACTCCTAAGTAAATCAGAGTATAAACGACCCCAGAATATTAAATTATGAAAAGAGTAGCAAGAGATCATGGTTTCCTACTGGGCAACTGACATCAAACTTGCTCATATATTCTTGATTGCTTTTTATTGTTTATATTAAGGAGTATCCCTGTGGGCTGCTCTAAGTATGCCATTTTGTATGAGCCATCTCCAGATGACTGTGGGTCAGGCCTCCCTGGTAGTCATCCAACACTTTTGTCCATTATGATAATTATGCTCACCTTGTTCAAAGGATCAAGTATGGCGACTTGGCCTCTGCTCTTCTGGGATCCTATCATCCCACTGCTTCCAGGGAGCCCAGTTCCATAATAGCATCTCTTACAGTCAGTTCCAGCTCATGGAGGATTGCTTTTCCTCAAGGCTGGTGTCCTCTTACCAGTGAATTTATTATCATCTCATTAAACACAGTATCCTGTAGACCAGCGGTTTTCAACCTGTGGGTCGTGACCCCTTTGGGGGTCGAACGACCCTTTCACAGGGGTCGCCGGGTACTCGTATGTGGGCNGCCTGATTACCAATTGGGAAAACTGTATCACATTTAGAAAACCAGAGTTCAGTTCAATGAAAATTGATCACTGGTGTCTCTTTCTCACTCTCTCTCTCTCTCTCTCTCTCTCTCTCTCTCTCTCTCTCTCTCTCTCTCTCTCTCTCTCTCTCCCTACCTCCCTACCTCCCTACCTCTCTTCCTCTATCCCACCCATACACATGCCTTCCTTAAAGAAATCAAAACACCAGAGGTCTAATCTAGAACACTGATACCTCCTAGTTCAACACAATCATACAACTCCCTCCACACAAAATAAGTCATAAAGTCAATCATCCTTCTAAAGTACTTACACACACACACACACAGACACACACAGACACACACACACACACACACACAGGCACACATAGGAGGTAAGTCTTCATTTTTTGTCACTTTTTCTTCAGTTTTATTGAGCATCTACTGTATTCTTGGTGCACAGTAGGCTATAGGTATACAACAAACAAAATAGGCACCTATCTGCCTTTTCTACCATCCTCAGCGATCAAAGCTACAAGATGACTGCAGTAGCTCCAGACAGCATATCCTCACATGACAAAGTCCAAAAGCAGAAAGGGAAATTCAGGGTCTCTTCGCTGGCCTCTCTCCTTTTATCAGTTAAAGAAACATTTTCCAAAATTTTCCTATGTCTCCTTGGTCATAACTGGGTCACTTAGCCACCAATGTAGCTAGTTGCCAGAGAGGCTGGGTAACTGAGTATCTGATATATTCAGCCTCAATTGAGAAAAGAAACATTAGGGTAGGGGAGTGCATACTAGGCAGGAGACCAACAGTATTTGCCACAAAAGTGTATTCATATTTGTTAAATGAAGGCCATGAGAATAGATGGTCAAAAAACAGACTAGAATAGAGAAAGGGACAATGACATGGATGAAAAATATGCTTAAGATAGGAATCAAGTCAGAGAGTATGACCATTTCCAGGTTCCCAAATTCTCAATAAATCTGTGTGCACTTGGGAAATTGGGGGAGGTTTCTTAAGATGATAGCAATAATGACATGTATAACAAGTTCCTGAGGAAAGTTATCGAACGACTGAAGACCCATGATCTGTCTGTGGACAGGGTTCCATGCCAAATTTTAAGGTCTTGTGGGAGAACGGACAGATTCTTCCCAAGTGAGTCTAAGAAATTGGCATCTCCAGGTGTCAGTTAGAGGAAGAAGGTATAGAGGTAGTCTATTCTGCTGTGAAGTATATAGGAAAGTGGAAGTTACAGTTGGCAGTGGAAGTGGTTGAAAGAATAATATCAAAAGAAGATGTGGCTTAGACAGTGGCTTAGACAGCAGGCAGGAAAGAAACTAGGATAATAAGCACATGAGCAAAAATCAATGTTTTGCAAGGTTTTTACTCCAGGCCCTGGCAGGAATTCAAGAGGATGAAAAATCATGATACAGGGGAAGCCTGTGGTTAAATTTAAGCAGCTCTATAAGTTATGACTCTCTAGTGTCAAGTAAACCAACTTTAACTAATTTTTTTTTAAGAGGGGGGATGTTGAATTGACTCTAAGGTTAAGAAGTCAGCTGGGCCTCTGAAAGTGACAAGAATCTAAGCCTGGTAAACCTCCAAAACTTTCCCATCTCTGTTTCTACATATTCAGATAATTCTTCTCTGCTCTCCTAGGCTATCAATGGAATAAAGCCACCCCACACTTCTTAAGTTTACATGTTATATTTCTAGCCACCCATTAACATGCTGACTTAATTTCATGTCCTTGGAGAATATCTGATTGATCCTCTTTGGGTCAGACAGGACCTACCCAGCCTCAACTAATGCTGGAGAAACACAATTATGTAATATAAGTATGGCTCCCAGGAGCTCACCCCTTAATTTGGAAGAAGAAGAAGTTATTATGTGCTGTGTGGCTATCCCAGGTATCCATTATAGCACTGAAACAAGAGATGCTTGATGTGATATGACTTGGTACATATAGCTCTGGTCTCCAAGAGTCTCTGGTGACCACTGAGGTCAGCAGTGGGATTTGAATCTATCCCATCTTCACATTGGATTTCACACTTCATTCAGTAGTACTAGTGAGTGACCTGGAAGGAGAAGTAGAACATGGGAAAGTAAGTCCAACTCCAAAGAGTTTGTCATCTATGTTATGTATAAGAAGTTTTTGGATAAGAGAGCTAGGAGAGAGGTTGGAAGAGAAGGAAGAACCACACAAACATCAAGAGCAGGGACACTGATGGTACTGATTCTTTCACCCACAAATCTCTCTAACTGCAGAAAAAGAATGTGTGGATCTTACCTTAAGGGTCGCACAATATGCTAAAGGTAGAAAATGGTGTTTTGGAAGTATACCGAGAGCTGACTCCACAATTTTGAAAGTATCTTTCAGCAAGTACCATAGGAGAAAACATCTTTTAACTTTACTCTTAAAAATAATTAAATATGTTGGAAGAAGTCATCTAGAACTGGTAAGATAGCATGAAATAGTGGAAAGAACCCTGCATTTAATATGAATAAGCCAGACTTGGAATGCTATCTGCATACGTTGAGTTACCTTGAGTAAGCATTTATTCCTTTTTTAATAAGTAAGGAAGATAATGACAGAGAGATTAAAATCTTTATGACGTATGACTTCACCTGGTTGTGAGGATCAATTGACTGGCATAATAGCAGATGCGAAATAGCAACTGAATGCAAATGTTAGGAATGGCCCATAAATTGGAGGAGACCCATATAATGGGTGAAATGGGAAGACTCTCACTTCAGCTAAGAGTCAACTCCTATAGTAACTGAATACCGTGAGGGCTGGGGGAATGGCCGATGAGTACTGAAAGTGCAGAGCCATTCTTATTCAGGGCAGGTATCAGCTCTAAAACTTTTTTTTATAAGAAGCATATTCCCTTATCATCGAGCAGGCCTCTTCACGGATTTTTGAAGGCACAAAATCAGGTTAAAAAACACTTTCAAATTTGAATGGTATAGATGGGACTCACTTGGTGAAAAGCATAAGGACCTCACAGAACAGCCTGTTGGTTTGGTAGAGAGAATTCTGTCCCAAAGACTGGATTTGTGTGGGTGAAAAGGCTGGAGGGGAGGGGTAGCAAAGTCCTTACTCAATGTCCGTGGACCCATTGTGCTCGGAAGCCTGTGAGTGGGGAAGATGTCTTAGAAATAAGTGTTTGGGGATTTTTTTGTTTGGGCATGCATCTGTTTAATCTAGAGGTCAGCAGGGCCACAACCGGAACACCCAAACACAAACAGACTTGCAGTCTGCAAGAAAGAACCCTGAATAGGGAAATCTAACTTCTAGCTTTGGCTCTGCCAGGAGCTAGTTGGGTTTCTTCAGGCAAGCTTCTTGAGCCCTCTCAGGATCAAACCACCCACATTTCTTAAGTTTTCATTTTATATTTATAGTCAAGAGTCTCAGTATCCTCACTTAAAAGTTGGGGCAGATGGGAACCTTGAACTGTTCCATATAACAGAGCATTCTGTGATTCTCTGAGCTAGTCTCCTTGCCAGAAATATGGTCCTCTCTGAGAGCACTCATTTCAAGCAAGTGCTATGGGGCCATGGAGTTTTTCTAGCAAGACTCCTGAGGTTCTCTTCTCGCTCCCACCCCCACCCCCACACACATACATCTTAGCACCTTTCTAGCACCCAAGCCGTGGGGACATGAGTGGTAGAGATTGTACACACCAAGATGGTTGGTGGATGATCTAATCACAGGACAGAGATGGGCCCATACGTATAATCTTGCCTTGTTTATTTTAAAAGAGGAAAGAGGCAGGAAGGATTAAAGCAGGAGGAGAACTGGAGAAGAACAACATTATGTTTAGAATGAAGGCTTAAAAATCCACCGTGAGCCAAAAGGGGAATCCCACTCTTTTTGCATAAACCTAGTTCCTCTTTTTAGATATTTGGGAGGATGGTATAATTAGCTAAGGACACTGAACAACCTCAAGGCATTTGGAAGTCCCCTCTGGCCCCCATTTCAAAAGGAGGCTCTTAATTTTGTTCAACATCCTGACTATAAATGTGCTGAATCAGGTCCTGGATGCCTTCTGTCTGCCAGCAGGAATGGGACTCTTGAGGTACCCATTAGCAGTAAGCCTAATTCACTTTCTGGTAAGAAAAAATATAGGGAATGACCCTAAATTTTGGATTATACAAGCATGCTCTGATGATGACCTGCAAATTGCTGGTGTACAGTTGAACTTCTGCCTCAATCATTGCTATCTATTTCCCAATCAAGTGTATACATTCTTATTTTTTTTAAATATATATATAAAAATTAGATAAAGCATTAAACACCACAAAGCAGATGCAATAAGACAGATCAAATACTTCTTTAAAAAAAGACTTTGGGGCCGGCCAAGTGGCTCGTTGGTTAAGAGCTGGCATGGGACGCCAGCTCTGAGCAGCCGGGCCCCAGTTCAGATCCCATATTAGGGCCAGTGACACTGCACCCTGTACAGCTAAGATGGTGAACAACAGCTCGACCTGGAGCTGGGCTGCCATGAGTCACCAGCGATGGTGTAGGCTGCAGTGAGGCTGCAGTGAGGCTGCAGTAAAGCTACCATGAGTGGTTGGCAGCCGGTGTGAGCTACCAAGAGCCACCATGAGTGGCCATCCAGTGGCTGGTGACCAGTGCCTCACCTGGGAAAAGCGCAATGATAATATCAACATGGGCCAGTGAAGCGACATCCTCCACAACTAGACTGAAGAACAAAAGGACAGCAACTTATCTGTTCCCCTTCCCTGATCCCCCAATGCTGTTCCCCTCCCCCAATTCCCCCAATAAAATCTTTTAAAAAAAACTTTGCTTGAATCACTATCTAAACATTCAAAATTACATTAACATAACATAACCTTAGTTTGTACCCCATATCATCACTCTGGATATTGTCTATATACCCAAAGATTTATGGAGAACAGCAAATAAGTAAATGTGCTTCCAGTCTGCTGAAAAATTAGAATTTGTTTCACAGAGTAGGAAAATCTGTGAAGAGAAATCGATTGGTAGCAATAAGGCAACCTGGAAAGGTCCCCAGTGAACCCATATAAACATTGTGATCAACATGTGGACCCATCCAAACATGAAAAGCCTTATCTGGGAGCAAATGGATTATAAGGGCAGAAACCATTGTCCTATCTGGAAGAAAACAATAGTATCATTTGAGGTAACTAACCCAACTCCTAAGTAAATCAGAGTATAAACGACCCCAGAATATTAAATTATGAAAAGAGTAGCAAGAGATCATGGTTTCCTACTGGGCAACTGACATCAAACTTGCTCATATATTCTTGATTGCTTTTTATTGTTTATATTAAGGAGTATCCCTGTGGGCTGCTCTAAGTATGCCATTTTGTATGAGCCATCTCCAGATGACTGTGGGTCAGGCCTCCCTGGTAGTCATCCAACACTTTTGTCCATTATGATAATTATGCTCACCTTGTTCAAAGGATCAAGTATGGCGACTTGGCCTCTGCTCTTCTGGGATCCTATCATCCCACTGCTTCCAGGGAGCCCAGTTCCATAATAGCATCTCTTACAGTCAGTTCCAGCTCATGGAGGATTGCTTTTCCTCAAGGCTGGTGTCCTCTTACCAGTGAATTTATTATCATCTCATTAAACACAGTATCCTGTAGACCAGCGGTTTTCAACCTGTGGGTCGTGACCCCTTTGGGGGTCGAACGACCCTTTCACAGGGGTCGCCGGGTACTCGTATGTGGGCATATCTGCATGTGGGCCTGGAGATGGATAGAGGAGCGGTGTCTCGGTTCCTAAGACCATCGAAAATATGTGTTTTCCGATGGTCTTAGGCGACCCCTATGAAAGGTTGAGAACCGCTGCTGTAGACCTTGCTGAGGAACATTATTGGCTCTTATAGAGCAGATCATGACCCAGTCTTATGCAGTACGTGTTTTAGCATGATCCCTTCCTCAACAGTCTATCTAGGCAGTGCTGGCATCTCTATTTCATTCATCGTGGGCCATCACGTTAGCTAAGATTCCAAAAGCCATCCAAGCACTGCCACTCAGGGTCCTTTTCAGGGCAAAAGTCCAGTGTCAAGGGGGAGTGCTCTCCTTTTGACAGACTCCCCCTTATCCAGAGTTACGTTCCTCTTCCAGTAGGCCCAGCGCCCTCAGGATCCTTCCCCAGGTATGTTGTCCTGGGTTTTGCCTGCGTGTTAGTCAGGTCCTGAAGCTCCTTTGATATGTCACCTGTGAACAGGTCCAGCACTTCGCCTCTTGGGAAGCTTCTTAGGTTCTGCTGAGCTTTGACACTTACTATGGGCCTCATGCACAGGAGATGAGGTGGGGCAGGTGCTGAGGAAGGCAAGGGTTTTATCAGGCATATGTCTCATGTGAGGCTTCTGAATAGTCTTCAAGGAAGGGAGTGAGCTCTGCCTTCTGACCAAAGGTGTGAACTACTTCTGCGGGCTCAGGGGGTTCAGGGGATTCAAGTTTCTCAAGTCCATCTCCCCACATAGCCCCATTCCACATCTCAAGATCTTATTCCTTCCCTATTAGAGCCAGAACGTTGGTGTAGATTCTTCACCAGACTGGAAACCCAGCCTTCTCTGAAGCTCTGCTCTGTTACATTTAACTCCTGTGCCTGCTCTTCAGCTGTAGATTTGAGAATAGGGTGAGGCAAGTGAAGCAGCTAGGGTACAAAATTTAAGAACGCAGTCGTCCTCAAGGTCATGCAAGTGCTGACCTTGCACTAGTATAACCCTGAGTGTAAGTACCTTCTAAATTTTGGCACTCCTGGCACCTCATTTACCTTACCCTCATCCTGACCCTGGTCACCTGTGCCTTCCCTTGAGCTGCAGAAGATGAGTCTTTTAAAATGTCAAGGAGGCCATCTGACTCTTGAACCTTGCTTTAAATCATTGATTAATATATCTGAGTCTGTCATCTTCTCTCTTTAATAAGTCAATGGCACTTAGAAACTATAAGGATTGTACAATGGATGTTGGTTGCTCTATCTACCATACCTCTCAAATGCCCAAGGCACTGCACCAGCTAGAGCTTTCTCCTCCACCTGTACCTCATTCCAGTTAGTTTTAGCATCATACAGTTCCCAGGGACTGTCACTATTTCACATACTCATTGCCACACAGCTAGTGAGCAATCCAACTTTAGAATCCCATCCTTAGAGCCTGCTTCCTCTCCCAACTCTCTTAATTCAGGTTCCCTAGAAGCAGATCTAATATGGGGATTCTTCAATGATTAATTGGGTGAGTGCTCTTAGGAAAAAGACAAGGAGGAAAGCAAGATAGAACAGATGAAAAAGCTAAGCAAGAATGTGATCTTACTGGAGTCTCAATTCAGTCTGACCCCACTGGAATTCTGAAGCATTAATTGTACCCTAAAACTAGTTGCACCTCAGGGGAAGGGGGCTGGCCTCTTAATCTGAGCTAGTCACTGGCCAAGGTCTGGCCCAGGTGAAGATGGCAGTGGGAGCAGGTGTTGGGGAGGGCATGTAGTGCAGCTTCTCACAGGTTTCTGTTTTCCCAAAGCCTTTTCTCTGGGAAAGGAGCAGGTGTGAGCTCTTATTGGCCAACACTCAGAGCATCTGGGGGATGGTTGTACCGCCTGGTAAAGGGGATCTGAGTGGAGCATCAAGAGCATCAAGAACACTATACACCTTAAAGAAATGGCCTGTTTGGCCAAAATGGAAGGCTTTTATTACACCTGGACCAACAGAAACAACACCAGCTGGTGAGTCAGTGGACTTACTTTAGGTTAAACTCTGCCATTAACTAGCTAGAGGACAACTTTAGCCATTTTGTGCCTCAGTTTCTAAATCTGTAAAATTAAAAAGGAAGTATAACAGACTCAGATAGTTTTGCCTGTAGTTTCTAACCTCATTGCTTGTGGTAAGTGGGGTAGATGTGCCGGAGCATCACAATTACTAAGATTCTCATCTGTGGTGAGTTGGGCTGAGATACAGGTAGAAGAGGATGTGTTCGTATTGCCTTATGCAATGTATAGAGACATCAGGACAATGATAAGTTTAGGGACCATGAAGCTGGTTGGTTATTAAGTGCCACTGATGCCCTCAAGGAAGAAAATGACAGGTTCAAGTCAGCTAACTACCAACTCAGTCACAATATGAAAGCTAAAGGGCGTCCCCAGCAGTATTTAAAGAGATAGCTTCCTGCAACTTGAGGGCAGACTGTGCTGAAAATCAGGCCCAATACCTGACTGTAGAATAGCAGAATTAAAAATAAGGCTGAACTCAGCCCCAGAAACTCTCCTGGGCTAAAGCCTGGCCCTATAAGAAAGGAGTGAATAAAAACCTGTGATAGAAACATCTGGAGGGACACTTAAGAACTTTAAATGTCCACATTCCCCTGAACACTCTGGGGATGGCAGAAATGCCCGCATGGTCCCTTGCTAGAGCATAACAGCTTCCTACAACCTGAAAATATGAAAGGCCTTACCTGAGGTAGATGCCTTGCAAGATGATATTTGCCCTTCTAAATGTTTTACCCCATCTCACCTTGTAGCTTCTAGACCAATAATGAGGATCAAGAGCCAACATGGCCCCTTAAGGAAGTACCCTCTATGCTTTAAGAGGGAAAAAAGTTATTCACCAAAACAGTTTCAGAACCTTGTTAATATGTACTAGGAGGAATGGAGAGAAAATGTCTGGAAATGAATCTGAAGGTTGCTGGAATGGGGCCCTCCAGGGAAGGGGGAGAAGGAATAAAATATAAGACTGGATAAGGGAAAGCTTGTTGATGGGAGAATGTAGAGGACACTCTCCAATGACTCAGGACCAATTCCACAAACCCTTGCCTGAAACTTAAATTCTTTTTTTCTTTTTTAAACGGGGAATTGGGGGAGGGGAACAGACAAGTTGTTGTCCTTTTGTCCTTCAGTCCAGTTGTGGAGGACGTCGCTTCACTGGTCCATTTTGGTATTATCATTGTGCTCTTCCCCGAGGGAGGCAGTCAGTCGCCAGCCATTGGACGGCTACTCACGGCAGCTCACAAAAGCGCACGCCAGCTGCCAGCCAGCCCCACTGCAGCCTACACCATCACTGGTGACTCACGGCAGCCCAGCTCCAGGTCGAGCTGTTTGAGCCTTAAATTCTAACTCACTGCTCGGATGGCTTGTGGAAACTTGAAAATAGCGATGGCCAAATACAGGTAGGGATGTCAGATGGCCTTGGCAGAGTATTGATGAGGGGGCCAAAAGTCTTAAGTAGATATGCTAGTATGGACTTATTACAAAGAATGATGGTGGTCTAATGTGATGCTAGTCAAGCTATTGTACCAGATGTGGTATCTTTGCTAGAATAGATCATCTATTCTAGTTGTGTGTGTGGCACTTGGCATGTGGCTATTGGTCCTGGGCTGTTGCATGCTGTTTAATTCCTAGCAAGAAAAAAGACCAGAGCAGTTTGAATTCACTTGGAATGATAGAATTGTGCATTCACCGTTTTGCCCCATGATCCCTATCACAATACAGTTTGAAGGAACTTGATTGTCTGGTCACTCCATAGGACATCATGCTGACCTACTAAACTGACGACATCATGTTAATTCGACTTGAAGAGCAGGAATTGGTAAGTATTCAGGATAGCCTGAGACACAAGTACACCAGGTGGTTAAAAGCAAAAGTCTACAAAGGATCGGGTGCTTACCACATTGGTGAAGTTTTTAGGGGTCCAGTGGCCTGAAACATGCTGAGACATCTCTGCCTACCACCACAAAAGATACTTAGCACTTGTTAGACCTCTTTGGATTCCCAAGAAGCCACACTTGGGATGCTACCCTGACCCATTTTTTAGGTGATAATGAAAGCGATGTTCCATGAAAGGAAACAGAATAAGAGAACGCTCTGCAGCACGTTCGGGCTATGGCCCTCCATTCTATTGCCATGGGAGCATGGTTTGCTGGAACATGGAGAAGTCCAAAAGTGCCAGGGAGTCAACCTTCCTGGTAGTGAACAATGGGAGTGGGTGGATAAGTAGTCGCTTCCTTGCCCCATGGTAGACAATGCAAAGTGTACTCCACAGAGTTCTTTGAGAGTCTCCACTGTGATGAGCCCCAGTAGCCCACAGTAATAACCCACTTGTTAAAGCGCCGTATTTTGTTTTTGTTTTTGGTTTACTCCCTTCCCTGTATCATCTCCCCTCTCTTCAGTTTGCTTCCTGGGATCTCCTTCAAAATGAACCAGAGCATAAAAATCCTAATTTCAGGGTCTGTTTTCAGGAGAACCCAATCAAAGCTCAAGTTGGCTTGTCTGGAATTTAGTGAGGGGAACTGGAATAAGAGAAAGAGGAGAAGCAGGGAGGAGCGGGGTCATGTGGGGGTTTGTAGTGCCGACAAAGCTTAGATTTAATTCTAAGGGCGCTAGGGAATCAAAACATGTTTTAAATAGAGGGATAGCATACATAATAGCATAATAAATTTAAGTCTACAAAAGAAATAATAGTGGCTGTGTTGAAGAGAATTATCTGAAAGGAAAAATAATGGATGCAGGCAGCCCAGTTATGGGGCAATGGAGGTGGGGAGGTGAGAAAAGTGGCAGTGAAGAGGAGGAAATGGGTTTATTCCAGATATTTTAGAGGTAAATTCTACAGCACTTGCTGATGGATTGGTTATGAGGACCAAGGGAAGGTGATGGTGCCATTTACTGAAATGGAGAGAATGGAATGGGGCTTGCTTCAAATTGCCGAATAAATATTCCTTCTTTTTTATTCTTGAACTTTTCTACCTAATGAGGCCCAGAATCTAGGTCCTTCTGGATGGGTTGAGGTAGGTGGGGTGTGAGAGGTCAGGGGACACTGACAGAATTCCCTTCCCAAGTAGGAGAGGTAAGTAGGCTGGGGACACATGTATTAATACTTTAGTTTCTGTCCTACTCATTTTCTAGGTATAATGATAAAACACTGTTGCCTTCCACAGGTTCATTTTATTATGTAAATATAGTTTCTTAAGGACAAAAATAGTCAGATTCAAATTACTACTGTCTTGACTCTTAGCCAAGTTATACCACACATACTACTAGAAGTGCATCTTCTGCAAAAGGAAAAGTAATTCCAAATTGGGCCATGTTCTCTTCATGCAGGAAGAGGAACAGCTTCTGGTGCTTCCGGGATAGCACAGACTATCTGAGGCAGAGAGCAGATGGCATGTGCGTTAGTAATCCTTTAGGGCAAAGGAGCATTGAAGAAGGATCCAGAAGCCACTGCTTTCTTAACAAAACACAGAAGTACTTCCAGCAGTCTGCCTCCTCCAGCCAGCTCTTTCAAACTCCCTTTCCACTGGACCCATGATGTCCCAATTTCATCAAGAGAGGAACAGCTCCTGTTTAAACACTAGGGAAAACAGTCCTCTGATCAGCTGTAGGCCAGCATTCACTAAAGACATTATTACATGAGGGTAGACATTCCAGAGGTTTACACGTAGGACTGGTGGGCCCTACCAGAAGCTCAGCTTCTAGAAATCTGTAATTAGGCTTCACATGTCTAACTTCCATTTTTGTAGGTCACACCAGACATGGGGAGGTTGGGGGAGAGGTGGGCTCCAGCAGGACCACCCGCATTGAGCTAGGTGCACTTCAAGTCCAGTCCCTTGAAAGATTTCTCCACTGTATATGGTACAGAATGGTTGATATGGAACTACTGGATGAATAGGAAGAGGCTCAAACACTTCCCAAAGCCAAATATTTGTTCTTACAGAGTAGATGCCATATCCCTATTGAAAGTCAAAGATTGTTCTAAATGTACCCTGAATCTCACAGACTCCTGCCCCCAATGGGATTAAAGTCTCACATCGCTCACAGCCCAATCAGTCATCACTCACACTCTATTCATTCTCTGCCACTAGAATAAACGAGCTCATATTTGCTAGAACTGGACCAATCACAGACTACTATAGCCATTGGTGACAACCCTAAATTGCAGCAGAAACTCAGAATTGCTACTTAACTTTACCTTAGAACAGGTGATATTGCTAGGCATCTTCAGGAGCATAGCAGGTGCTGTTGATCCCATTCTATGTGCCCTCTGGTCATTTCCAAGCTGGTCTGTGGCTGCAATGGACAGCCTCCCACCTCAAGCATCTATCTGAGCTTTTCTGCCTTAGGTTTCCTCTGGTTCTAAAGGTGTTTACCTGGAAGTGCCAGTGATTGAATGCTCCTATGGGTATCCCTCAACCAATGATGGATGGAAATCAGTGGAGAAATGCTGCATCCCTTGGTAGCACAATCCTGAGGTATATTCTCAGTAAATGCTCAGAGAGTCCCTAGGGGAATTGAACTTTAGTTGCCCAGTTTATCCTGCTCAACTATATTGGCTTTCTACCTGTGATAGACAAGGAGACGTGCCATTCTGATCCAGAGAGTGACCAGCAGCTCCTGCAGGGTCTACCTTAGTCCCAAAGTTGTCTCACCTGAGGTCATGCCCTTTCTGGGCAGCCCACATGTGGTGACTACATGAGATGAGGATACAAAGGTGTGGCCATTTTGGTCCCATGCAGAATGATGCTGACGGGCGATATTTGCCCCAGAGCTCTCTGCAAGGCTGGCCAAGGCTTTGTCAGGCCTGCATCATGGTGTGACTTCCCAATCTTGCTTCCTCTTCCCTTCTCCCTTCTTTCACAGATGTTGATCCCTAAGAAACTTCTTGTTTCCCAAACTCAGCTTAGAACCTGCTTCTAGAAAAACAATCTATAATCTTTTTTCCCATCTCATTCCCAACTCCACTTTATCTCCTAGGACCACAAATAAACCTCTTGCACCCAAATCTTTGAATGTTTGGGGGGGACTCAAACTAGAACCAGAAGGAAAGAGGAGACTGGTCCTTCCCCTTTCCTAATGTTCCCTTCCATGTAGAGGTAATTCAGCTGCTAAAGCACTCGTAGCTTTTCTCTCACCACTCCTTCCCTCCTCCCTGAAAGGGCAAACTGGATATGTGTAGCCAAGCCTGTTCCCCTTTCGACGGGGAGTGAGGCTGCTCACAGGAAATGTGTCTTCTCCTCAATTCATGCCTGCTAGTCCAGTAGTGGTCGGTATTGCTGGACTGGCTGTCTAAGGATGTAATTCTGAGCTGAGTTTTGAGAAGCTCACTGGCCTGCAGATGTAAGCCACGTTCTTCAATATCTGGTTTATCAGTGGGAAAGACGACCATCTGCTGACTTTTGTCCTTTGTCTATATTGTTTAAGAATTCAGGCAGGAAAGAAAATGATAATTTGTTAGGTTCTATCAAGCCCCTTCACTCACCTAGAGAGTGAACTCCAGCTCTGTCATAGTCACCTGTGTTGTATCTAGACAAGGAAAGCGCAGTGGCCGTGGGGTGCACCCTCAGATTTTCCATCAGGTTACCAACTGCAGGGAACATAGTTGACTGGCAACCTCAGCTATTGCCCTTTGGATCCACTGTGACATTCACTTGGAGGCCAATGGGACTGGCACTCTCCAAGCCAATGACTGAGCACATCAGGAGTTTTAAAGCCAGCCAGGTTTCATCCCACAGGCAACTTAGCTTGAGGACTCCCATCAGACTGGTCACAGCTTTCTCAGAACTGCACTGCAGGTTGAGGTTCTTCCCAACCAACCCTTCCTTTCCTCTCTCCTTTCACATGTGTCCAGCCTGCATGATAGTCCGAAGTCTCTCCCTGCCCACTCCCACTCCTTTCTCCTTTATGCTTCATAGGCATTTCCCCATATCCTGTATGTCTAATTCATCCTGGTTCTGACTCTTGGATGACCTGAACTGACATAGGCAGTAACTGCCCAAAGCAGAGACATGGAGGATCATTGGGGTGGTGCTTACTCCTCTATATTACCTATGTGTAAAGAGATACCAGTATTTGGGCACCCCTGTCTTAACTGCAGGATTTTTCCATTTATTTTTTGCACATTTAGTATGATATTAGCTGTGGAATTGTCATATATAAACTTGATTATGTTGAAGTACAATTCCTCTATACCCGGTTTGTTGACAGCTTTTTTATGGATGAATGTTGAATTTTGGAAAACGGTTTTTCTGCATGTACTTAGATGATCAAATGATTTTTACCATTTTTTCCATTTTATTAATGTGGTGTATCACATTGACTGATTTGCGGATTTTGAGCCATCCTTGCATCCCTGGAATAAATCTCACTGGATCATGGTGTATGATCTTTTTAATGTGCTATTGAATTTGGTTTGCTAACATTTCTTAACAATTTTTGCATCTATGTTCATTAGGGATATTGCCCTGCAATTTTTCTTTTTTGGTAGTGCCCTTGTCTAGTTTGGGGGACAAAAGAAAACATACCTTGTATAAGGGGCAGCTGTTATTCCCCGCCATTGGAATGCTGCCATGTGGGATTTTTCAAAAGAAGGCAAAAAGCCAGATTTTCTGTGAAAAATTTAGATTAAAAAAATCCAGTGTGGCACAAACCCAGCACATCTGTAGACCAGACCTGTCCCACTGATCGTTATTATACAACTTACTTATTATACATTATTATACAACTGTTTCGCGGTTCATACAGTGTGTTTGCATTTTTCTTGATTTTCACAAAAAGCCCTGGGAGAGCTTTACCTTTTCCAGATGAAGAAATTAAGCCTCTGAATGGTGGTCTCCTCATCATCACCCAATTGTGAATGAGACAACGAGAGCTTAAGTCCTCTTTCTTTTCCTGGAGGTTCCTTGTAGTTTCAATCACACAACGCCCTCCTTCCCTTCTAATGGGAGTATGGACAACTTGAACCAAGAATAATATGCACTGCTTTCAAAAAAGTCTTTTTTTTTTTTCCAATGAGCAGTTAGTACTACTCCAGTTAGAAATAGTTGCTAGAGGTTCTGTAGAAGAGAAGCTGTAGGGCTTCTATATGGGACAGAATCTTAAGGAAAAGAAAGTTCAGACTCCAGTAAACGAGGCCTATAAAAATGGCTCAACATGGTAATTACCTTTTTCAAGACCTGATCAAGGTGTCTCTAGAGGTCCTCAGGAAGTGAGGAATTTAGGCCTTTAATTAAAATAATTTGTCTTTTCGGCTGGCTGAGTGGCTCAGGTGGTTAAGAACTTGCTCAAGAGTGCAAGCTCTGAGCAACAGGGTCGCTGGTTCGATTCCCAGCCCGAGCTGAGCTGCCGCTGAGCTGCCAACAGGTGGCAGGATGGCTCAGCTAAAAAAAAAAAAAAAACTTGTCTTTTACTACAGTCTTTGTCATGAAGTCTATTTTATTTAATATAAGAATAGCTACCCCTGATTACTTACTTTGATTTTCATTTGCATGGAATATCTTTTTCCATCCCTTCACTTTTAGTCTGTGTGTATCCTTACATCTGAAGAGAATCTCTTGTAGGCATCCTAGTTGGGTTTTGGTTTTTGTCCATTCAGCCTCTCTGTGTCTTTTGATTGGAGAATTTACTCCATTTACATTTAAAGCAATTATTGATAGGCATGGACTTACTATTGCTATTTTGTTGTTTTCTGGCTACTTGTAAGGCCTTTGTTCCTTTCTTCTTCTTTGTCTCTTCCTTTGTAATTTGATGATTTTCTGTAGTGGTATGCTTAAATTCCTTTTTCTTTATTTTTTGTGTATCTACTTTACATTTTTGCTTGTGGTTACCACTAGGTTTATATAAAAGATCTTACATTTATAACAATCTATTTTAAGCAGATGCATTTAAGTTTAAATGCATACTAAATCTCTGTATTTTTATTTTTCTCTCCCCTCCATGTTTTATGTTTTTCATGACACAACTTACATCTTTTTTCCTTGTGTATCCATTAAAAAATTATTGTATAGTAGTTATAGTTATTTTTTACTAATTTTGTGTTTTAACCTTCATACTGATTTATAAATAATTTACCCCATCATTACAACATTACAGTATTTTGAATTTAACTATATACTTACCTTCCCCAGTGAGGTTTACTTTCATATGTTTTCCTGTTACTAATTAATGCCCTTTCAGTTTAGCTAAGTTCCTTTAATATATCTTGTAAGGCTAGTTTAGTGGTGAGGAATTCTTTCAGCTTTTGCTTGTCTAGAAAGTTTTAGGGAGTGGCATGATATATTCAAAGTACTGAAAGAAAAAAACTGCCAAAGTTTCTGCTGAAAAATCTGCTGTATGTAACAAGTTTTTCTCTTTCTGATTTTCAGATTCCCTCTTTGTCTTAACTTTGTCATTTTAATTATAATGTTTCTTGGTGTGGTTCTCTTAAAGTTTATTTTATTTGGAACTCTCTGGGATTCCTGGATTTAGATGTTTGTTTCCTTCCCCCATATTATGGAATGTTACAGCCATTATTCCTTCAAATAAGCTTTCTGTCTCTTTCTCTCTTCTTCTTGTGGGACACCCCTACAATAAGAATGTCGGTCTGCTTGATGTTGTCTCTTATATTCACTCTTTTTCATTCTTTGTTCTTTCTGCTGCTCTGACTAAATGAATTTCTCTGCCCTGCCTTTGAGGTTGTTGATCCTTTCTTCTGCTTCATCAAGTCTGCTCTTAAACCCCTCTATTGGAATTTTCAGCTCAGTTTTCAGTCTTTAGAGCTGTGATTTCTGTTTGGTACTTTTTTATATTTTCTATCTCTTTAATGAAATTCTCACTCACATTTTTCTCCTGACCTTGGTAAACATCTTTATGGCCATTATTTTGGATTCTTTATCAGGTAAATCACTTATCTTTGTTTCATTAAGGTCTGTGTCTGAGTTTTATCTTGTTCTTTTGTTTGGAACATATTTCTTTGTTTCTTAATTTTCATTGAGTCTCTGTGTTTGCTTATGCACACTAGATAAAACAGGAACTTCTTCCAGTCTTGAAAAAGTGGCCTCATTTGGAGATGAATTTTATTGCCCCTAGCTCTTGGTTGTCTCTCAAACCTTTGTGATTATTCGAGCTGCCTTTTTGTCTTATTGGGTCCCACTAGTTAAGGATGTTCCAAGACCTAACAATGTCCTAAAGGGGAGGATTTCAATCATACCTAGTTGTCAGACCCTCAGGCAGCAGCACTTAAAGTATGCCAGTAGATCTCTTTCAGAGAAAGACCGGGAGCTGGGTGTTTGCTCCCTCTGCACTGAGCCCAGGGAGGATAGGATAGCAGGTTAACAACTGATTTTTTTTTTTTTAAGATTTTATTGGGGAATCGGGGAAGGAGAACAGACAAGTTGCTGTCCTTTTATTCTTCAGTCTAGTTGTGGAGGACGTTGCTTCACTGGCCTGTGTTGGTATTATCATTGCGCTTTTCCTGGGTGAGGCAGATCGGTTGTCAGCCTCTGGACAGCCACTCACGGCGGCTCTTGGCAACTCACGCTGGCTGCCGGCCACTCACGGTAGCTTATGGCAACCCACTGCAGCAGGGGCTGCAGCCTATGCTGTCGCCGACGACTCAGGCAGCCCAGCACCAGGTCGAGCTGTTGTTCACCATCTTAGCTGTAGAGGGTGCAGTGTCACTGGCCTTCATATGGGATCTGAGCCAGGGCCCTACTGCTCAGAGCTGGTGTCCCAAGCCAGCTCTTAACCAACGTGCCACTCGGCAGGCCCCAACAACTGATTTTTTGTTTGCTACAGTCCTCTGGGAATTGACAACACAAACCTCACTTGACTACTAGAGCCAAATGATCAAGGGGTGCATCCTCTGACCAGCAGCCACAAAACCTGGGGCTCCTGGTGTGTGCACAGGCTCCTTTCAGGGAGATACCAGTGACCTGTAGCAGGACAGAGGGAGAATGAAAAGATGGCTTCCAATAGCCTCCCTGGCCTCAGGGGAGGATTGCAGTTGCCCCTAGATAAGTGCTAAATTAGAAGGCTGACCCTCAGGCTTCAGCTTTGAAGATATGTAAATAGGCCACTTTCAGTGAAAGACTTGAGATGGGCATTTCTGACTCCTCCCTCTGTGCAGAGCCCTGTGGGGATAGTCCTGCGGGAGTTGTCAGGAGCCTGTTAAGAACAGTTTCTTTGTTTGCTGCTGTCTGATGGGTCCCACTGGTGGTTAGAGTGTTTTGGGAGCTCATTCCTGAGGTGGAAGTTTTAAAAGTTGGGGTGGTCGACATTGGGTGCAAACCCTTCACTCTTCAGGGAGAAGCTAGAAATTGGGAGTTCCTTTTCAATTGTAGGGCACTATGCCAGGGGTGGGTTTTATGGCAAAAGCATGTTGCAGCCTGTCCTGTCCATTTTGATGTAGGATTTTTCTCATTCACTCCATGTGTAAGAGTCACTCCGCTTGTTTCTGGATTTCTTTCAGAGGGAATTGTTCCATGGGTAACTGTAGATTCAGTGTGTCAGTGTGTCTAAATTCAGGGGCCTCACATTGAGATAGGAAAATTATAGGCAGTCAGGGAAATTGCCACAGTAGAGGGAATCAGGGTGGAAACTATAACAAAGCCAGGGAAACAATTTTATTAGCTGACAGACAGGTTTAAGTCACAGGACCCCCAGAGTGACAAGCCCAGGTGGGGGAGGAGAAAGGCCTCTTTTTCCAAGTCTGGGATTCCCAGGTAGAATGCAAATCTTCAAAGAGGTTACTTAACATAAGACTGTCAGGAGTCCTTTCTTCAAAGCCAGTCTCTGGCTAACATGCTCCTCTCAGAGCAGAGACATTGATTAAGCTAATTAAGCTCTAAGGAAATTAGACAGTTTCGAGAAAATGCCTCCTCTGGGCTAAGCAACAATGTAAATCTGGTAATAGTGCCAAGAGGCACCAAGTAGCCCCCCTCCCCAGACATACAAAAGGTATAAAAACCAAAGCTTTTGCCCTAACTAGTGGGCACCCCAGTCCGGAACCCCTCTCATTTTGAGAGCTGTTACTTTCTGCTCTATCCTCTGCTGTAAACTTTACCTCTCTGGTCCATGTCTCCATTCTTTGGTGCTATGAGACCACGAATCCCGGCGTATACATATACATACATTAAGACACACACACACACACACACACCACATCAAAAAATCCTGAATCAATGTTGCCATCTTGGATTGGAACCCTCTGCACTGGGTGCCAGTTTCTTAAGGCAGTCTCCCTCAGCATCTCAATGGGAATCGACAAATGAGCTTAGGTCTCCCTTACAACTGAGACAAAAGCCACCCTTTTAAATAATGAGAAAAGAGCAGTTCTAGAGGGCAGCAAAGACAGGATAAGCACCAGGATTCACCGGCTCCTGCAAGAACTGAAAAGAAAGCATTAGAAAAAAAAGACCACCAGATGAGAAAGACTCCAACCACAAGAAGTGTACAAAGCATATTCGAAGCCAGTTGTCCTATTTCCTCACTAATGGAGGAAACTCAAAACAGTGAATGGAAGTTTCCTGAGGTCAAGAATTATCTTCACATCTGGTCTCTTCTTTCAATACTGACTGGTGCCTTACTGTGGTTTTATAGCTTACATTGTACTCACTTACTTTTTGAATTATAGGGTTTTTTCCTAAGTGACCCAAATCTCCTAATTGTAGGACCTGTGTCTTAATTTGGGTTTCCCTAAAAGCAGAGACTGAGATAAGGACTTGAGGTTACCTCCTAAATAAACTCTCTTCACCAGGAAAAAGTGGGAAGCGTGAGACAGGGACTGAGGAAAAGCCCATGTGAGGTGCAGCGCTGAAGCCCACACTCCAGCGTCTCCCCTGTGTAGAGGATCTGGATGCGTCCCAGACCTGCCTGCAGGAGTAACTCTTCCAGGCTGCACAGAGACAAGGGCCTGGAGTGGCAGAAGCCACGCCCACCAGAAGAGGCCCAGTGCCAGCGTGGGGAGCAAGCATGCTGCCAGCATGAAGGAGACCTAAAAATCCCCAACAGGGGTAAATGAAGCCATAGGTGGCTGAGGGGATGGACCACGAACATCTGGGAACTGCTATGACCCAAACTCTAAGTATTCAAAATAAGCCATTCCTTTGGATTAAAACCATTCTCCTCAAATAAAACATGGTGCACATAAGAGATATAACATTGGTCTGGATGTGAGCTGCTCCAATGACTTAAGGAATCAGAGGGAGTTCAACAGGTTGGCAGGTTAGGGAATGCCTGAGAACTGAGTATTATGAAGGTAAAACACTAAATTAAAGACCCTCGATGACATGTTTTACACAGATCTGGTCCTACCATAGGGCTTTTCCAAGGTTTCCACCATCATGCCCCCTAAAGACCCCTCTAGTCACTAATTCCAAGGCTACTGAAAAGTTCTTTATGGTCTTGGGGGCCAATGATTTTGTCCCTTGGTCTGGCTCCCTGCCTAATGATGGTTCCTTCTCCAGGAGTTTTTCTGTTTGTCTGTCTTTCATCTGGCTCTCAAACACAAATATCTAAGGAGGCCAACTTTGGTCTTGCATCATGAAACGAGGAGAAAACAGAGCCCGCAATGGGCATTGCAGCATTTTGGAAAGGCTTCAATAATGATTTGTGTTCTGCAGTTGGGTGTCTGGAGGGAGAACCACCAGGCTTTTAGGAGGAGGTAGAGCACCAATTTCTTCAGTCCCATTCCCCTGAGCAAGGTTCTGTACAGATACAACACAGCAGGTCTACTCACCTTGGTTCCCTGATCACCATCAGGTACATTCTTACAAAGGATTGCTCCAGAGGATTTACTAATGTTCAAAACTCCTACTATTTAATGTGTAAACCCATGGGACCTAAAAGAGGAGATAGATACAGCTTCTGCTGACATAAACTCGATTGTGTCATGATGTATGAACAAAGGTCACTGAACTAAATCAGGAGTCCTGGGTCCCAAGGCTGGTCCAACTCTCAGAGTTAAGGAGCCTTGGGAAAGTAATTTACTCATATGTTCCAGATGAGGCTGCCAATGATATAATGTGCCCCGGTCAGTCGCTGATTACCAAATATAATTATTATATAAAAATCTTTAAATAAGTATAAATCACTATTTTAATAAGTATTAGTATTATAGTGCTAGATGACCATGAGACAAAATAATTGGAACCTAAGGCCATAAAGTATTAGTGTTTTTAATAAGTAAAAGTAGATTTTAAAAGTATTTAAAACCACTGTTTTGTAAGTATAAACCACTATTCTGGTAAGTTATTTTCTTAGATATTTTTGCTTCCAGGCAAATTATCAAAGGTCACTGGGTTTATATCTTAGAACCAAAGTTGCTATGATAATACTGAATTAGGTTATTTTCTTTCTGTGGTACATTGTATCTCTTATCTCATAACCCTCCCCCCCACTTCCATTGTAATAGAATCCAAAGCAACACCTATAAGCCAGGGACCATCATGCTTTGGGCAAGATAGCAGCCTCCAAAGAGAAAGGACCTACACAGTTGGGGTTGCTGAACCAGTATCAAGAACATCTCTCCCAAGGCAGCTACAAGGGATCAAGCGCCTTAACCAGAAAACAGAGACCCAAGGGAGCAAAGGCCACCTGTGTCTTGCTCATCTGCTGCCAGCTATGCTAGCTCAGTATATGTTCATTCGGAGCATAATCTATTTGTTTAGTGAGGGAGGGGATGTCAACGAAGCCATGATAAGCACTAGCGTTTTGAAACGCAATCTCCACAATTTCCCCACTAACAGAACCAGTCTTTCCTCTGGCTTCCCTAGGTTTGGTTCTCTTCTGAAACCTATACCTGTCAGTCCCTCTTGCTTCTTCTCTGGTTTCTCTTTGCTCTGCTTTAGTCCTTCAGGACCTCCTCCTTTTCTTGGGGTCCTCTTTCTGCTAACCAGTCTATAATGGGGTCACTTAGCTTAACGTGGCCACACTCCTCCCAAGAACTATTTTTACCCACAGTTGCAGAACTCAGACGTCCTCCTAAGACTGCTTGAGACAGTCACTGCTGGTTGTTTCTTCCAGAAGGCCCTCTCAGCAGCTCCCCAGTGGTGGTTGCATCCAGCCGGGGTGCCTCAGGGCTCAGTGAGTTCTGCTATGTTATGAGACACTGCCCTCTCCTGGTCAAAGCGCTGAACTTCATCCCAGCTGGGCTGCACTGGCAGTTCACCTTGGGCATAATTGCGTTTACTCCCCACCTACACCGCCAGCCAGGATTAGAGAGATGCTCCTGACACCCTCCTCCCATCTTATAAGGCTTAGAACTTAGAGCATTAATTGCTGGTGCTTCTCTGTGGGCCCATCTAAAGTCCACACCTCCCTAAGAGGCCAAATACATCTTCATAGAGGGACATCAGCTCTGGATCCTGGACCTCATTACTGTCTCCAAAATCTTTTGTGGACAAGTGAGTCACCTGAAAGAGATCACAAAAAGTACTGTCTTTTTATTATTATTATTAGTTTCAGGTGAACAAAACAATGCTTGTCTTCACATGGACTTCTAAGACTCTCGTGGTAACCAAGGTTAGGTTGTGTTTCTACACAGTAGCTTTTGGAGTTAGTTTTCTGAAGGATTATTTCACATAAATATAAAACAATCTCTTGTTAAGTTGCTAATCTGTCTGGTAGATGAACTCCAACAGGCATAAAGAGGCTAGTTTCCCAGGAGAGAAACTGGCCAAATGACATGTTCAACATTTGCATCAAACTAAGGAGCCGAGCGCAAACGTGCTCACTATTCATCCTAGTCTAAGTTCTAAGCCAGTGGATTCTGTAGGTATTATCCTCTCCCGTTTCTCATTCCCAGAGCCTAATGGCTCACAGGATCCTCTTGGGTGGAGCTGGCTCTTGCCTGCCACATTTGCCAAGACTTATGGAATCACCATCTCGGCTTTAGGAATTCCCTCAGGATCACAGGAGGGGAAAATCTCTGTTCCTCTGGCCAGAAATATCCAGATACCAGAGTGCAAGTATAGCCCCTGAAACCAGGGAGGTCTTCAGAAATTTAAAGAAACTGCCAGAAGTATGTTCCCAGAAGTGGATAAAAAAGAGCCTATAGCCTAAAATCTAAATATATAGGCACTACTCCAGCCTATAATTGAGTATTCAGTAAACTTGGGACATTAAAAACCTTTAGCCTACTGGACCTCAAAGCTACCCCCATACAAAAGAGGGCTGGAGATTCATCTGGATCCAAGGCCTTGGTTAATCTGCTTAATTATCATAATATGAAATATTAACTTTACCCCATATTCGTTCAATTATTTTAAGTATTGGGTAACCTTTGAATAAGCAAAGCGATTCTTCTGTATACCCTTACCAGCGGTTAATTTCAAAGTAATTGCTGCCTCTTTCCAAAACACTAATTGCAAGAAGTGATGTTTATGAAGAATTGATTACAGGCCATGTAGCACGTCCAATTCTTGTTATTCCACATTCCATGCTCTGTTTGCACAGGACCCTCATGTACGGGGACAATGATTTCTTGGCCTCACACGTAATCACATTTGTTGTGTTATGTTTTGGTGTTATGCCTTCCACCCGTCCACTTTCATCAAGAGATGCTAGGGGGAAAAACTGGCCGATGAGATCCATCATCCTCTTTGTTCCAGGAGCATGGAAGACATTTCCCACGATATCCCTCAGCTATTGCTCTAGAAAGCCCCTCATGAAAATGTTCTGACAGAGTTGCCTGCTAGGAAATGCTGTGTGTTCCTTGAGTAACAGGAGTAATTTTCCCTCCGTTGATAAGAGTATAGTAACTGTCTCTTCTGGTACTTCGCCTATCAGAAACTTAGAGCCTTGTTTAAAGGTCAGAGAGTCAGGCTCCAAAGGGAAGGCATGGCTCCTCTAACACGGATGGAGCGGTTTCCTAGATGGGAGAGGAAACCCCAGGCTTAGGAGGCTAACACATCCTGCTCTGGGCTGCCCAGAATGAGATCTAAGATTTTGGGGCTTCTGAACTAAGTGGCCAACAGAGATTTTTTTTTTTTTAATGAAAATTTCCCTGAGCCCTGTGAAATTACTGAACTTGGGGCTGATGTAGTGTAATCCATTGAGGTCCCTAGCTTGTAGCTATTGTTACACTTCCTTTAAAGGCCAAGCTATAGGTCTAGTCTCCACAGGTTTTTTTGTCAAATAGGGTAGGGGAAGGGACACTGATTTCTATCTATTTGCAAAGGAACCATCTGACATGTATCCTGGAATGACTATCTCAGAATTTTCTACTCCAACCTCCTCACTTGGCCTATGCCAGCTGCTCCCTTCTGTTACTGATCTGATGAGCTCATCACTTGTCACTCAGCTGAACAGAGCTCTCTCTCTTGTGGTGACCCCATTGATGTCCCCCTCTCAAATTTAGGAAGGCAGGACTGATAAACTACATGCCCCAAATGTCAGTCTTGCCACTCAGCAGCAGGGCCAGAACTCAGCCTGCCCCCTTGAGTTTGGACACCCATCCGAGCTGGATCCTAGCTGCTCAGGAAGGGGTGGTTCTACCACGCCATTGTTGCCTAAGAGGAGATTGGGTATTCTCTCTCACTCCTGTCTGTCTCCACATAGAGCTCACCCCCACCATCAAAACTACTCCAAGCCTCTTCGCTCTCCCTAGTCCAAAAACACACTTTATTTCTTACCCCAGAGTGAATATGGAAGTGTCTCCCCTATTTCCAGGACTCATGGTGTGGTCTTATAGGATGACTATGATATGGTCTTGTGGTGTTAGTGGTAGGTTGGCATATTTCCTAAAACCCGGGTCATTCCACATTGGCTATGGTCAAGCTGTTATCGTAGGGTGGGTCAAGATTTTAACAAAACAGAATCTGCAGCATGTAAATATGTTCATATGTAAATCCAAGTTAATACTTCTTACAGTAAGTATATCATAGTATCAAAACAGTATGTGAGTTTAAAGTGGTGATTGTACCAAGTCTGATTTATAGCTTTGATTTTTATCATAGTTTTTGAATTAGCACATTGACAGAGTAAACAATTCTAATGCAAGAATGAACAGTATCAATCTTCATGGTCTTGATGACCATGAACCCCCACCACCACCACCAGAGGGTATCCTCCCAAAGACGTCCCATGTCTACACAATTTCATTAATGAATTTTTATTGAAAGCCTATAAATTTATGATTAAATTTGTGGATTTTTTACAGTAAGGTCTAACCTTACTATCTTGGAATGAGATAGTTCCTTAGCAGGAATAACTGACATAATTATTGGCATCTAGCCTATGAAATCATACAAATATTATTTATGAACTAGCCAGCTGTGGTAACACCATCATTTTAGATATCCTTTGCCTTTTATAGCAATCTTCCTGATTTCATGCTTTGGCATACATTTCCCAGAAAATTAAAATCTTCTTTGACTTAACCCTCAGGGCTTGATGATTAAATAAACAATAATTATAAAATACATTGGATTAATAGAGTTCATCCAAAGGAACAATGCTGCTCAACTTTAATTTCTCTGGAATCACTTTAATGTCTCAAGTTGTGTAATATAAAACAATAATCTAGGTTTTTTATCAACATTCTGTTATTGCCTTATTAAATCCCAAATAAGCCACTAGATTTAAAGAGATGCCAGATGGTGATTAAAAGAAATCACCACTGTCTGATGAATTCCATAACTAGGTTGATTTGTTCTCCGATAATATATGGGCATGGAATTGTAATTCCCCCAAAGCCAAGTCAATACTGGAGCTTTCATCTTGTCCCCACTATCTGGGATAAATAACCCTTGGTCTTCCTCATGCTAGACACTCAGGCAGGACAAGCAAGGAAGTAAAGTGACTCAAGGGTTCTGTGATGGCTTTGCCAAACTTAGAATTGCACTCAGTCTAAGAAGCTTCCACACAACCTTACTTCTTTCCACAGGAAGTTAGACAGGCACTTCAACCTGACAGCTCCCTCAGCTTCACCTGGCTCCCTCTCCATTTTCTGATAGGCATTTTCTCTAATAAATTTCTTGCATGTTTAACCCTGTCTGTCTTAGCATCTGCTTCTCATGTGATACCAGAAGTGGTCTGAGAAAAAACTATGATAATAGGGGGATTTAGCATGGGCTCACCACTGCCCATCCTAAATCTAGTGTACAAAGAAGACCCCATCCTTGGTACGTGGAGCACAAGCAGAATCTGTCCCAAGATGCTGGCTCAGTAGATGAAGATTTTACCGAAGGAAGCCTGAAAATGCCTTGGTCTTGGGGAATGCTACAAGTACAATGATGCAGGCTTTTGAAAACTACAAAGGGAGAAAGCCTACAAAGACGGCAGAGTTGATTACTTACTGCAAAGTTGTACTGATGCCCTGAAGCAGGAGGAGAGGCCGAGGGCTGTTAATAGGCAGTTTGTGGATAAATGTGAGTCCCAGGGCCACTGTGGCTGCTTACAAAGAGGCCTAGATCACCTGCAGTGGAAGGAGACACTGCTTAACAGCTGTTTGCAGCCATAGGCTGTTAGAGCCCCAGAGCCACAGCAACGTGGGAACGTTCAGCAGAAGTATTCTCATTATGTGAAGGTCAAAGCCTTCAGCGGGCAAGCTCGGGTCCTCCTTAAACATGGGATCCGGACTTCTTGATGGATGCCCCTGAAGATATTTACAAGGCCCTCTGGGTTTGCAAAGGTGGCACCACCTTTTCTAGGAAGAGCTAGTGTTTTCCCTTTGGTGGAAGACGTTGCAGAGGTCTCTCTTCCACAAGACAACAGCTGCCCCCAAACCCACCGCAGCACTGCTCAGTTTCTTTCCTGGCTTCTAGGCTGGTAAGTGAGTTAAATCTCAGCATACCCCAGTGGATGTGCTGGGCCTGATAAGGGAGGGGAAACTATACACCTGTTGCAATATTAGCTAGCATGTACCATCAGGTGTTAAGGGAGAAACTACTTAGGTTTGCCTTTCGAAGGTGCCTAATCGAGGAGGCTAAAATATAAGCCTGGAAAACCAAGAATTCATTGATTTCAGGGTATTTTCTTGAGACATTGAATTGAATACACTGGCAAGGACCCCCAGGGGATGGAGCAAACTCTTTACTGAGACGACAATTAGAAGCCCAGAAAGCATGGTAGGCAGCACCCAGTGCATGGAAAAAGCCTGAGCAGAGGAAGGAATATAGACACTAAGGGAAGTGGGCATGCTGGAATAATACCATTGAACCCTTAAAAATTGTATTGATTCAGTAGAACTCCAAATCTTCAGAGTTTATCTCTTACCCTCACCCACATGCATGGGCCTTACCAAGGTCTCCAAAGTATTAACCACTTTTTGCTCCTCTAGCCGGATAACCATGATGTTAGCTGTATAGTGGGCCCATGTTACATTCCACAGGATGTCCTCCTGGTTCAGATCTCTTTGAGCCAGATTGCCACCTTCTGGCTCACACTCTGATCTTGCTGCTGATTATAATGATTGTATCTACGTGGCCTCTGAAGCTTACACACTGCCTCTACTGCTTTACATTCTCACCGTCCCCTTTGCTCTCAGTGGTCTCAGTCCTGTAATGGCATTTTCTGAATGCTCCAGCCTACAGAGAGTAGCCACCACTGACCTTCTTAGGGGTGTTGATGCCCCTCTCATCAGCACAATACTTGTGGCTTTGGTAGACAGTGTCTCTTTCATGCCATCACGTGGAGCACTTTAGGCTAGCTGGAACTCTTCAAAGAATTGATATCCTTTTCCTACCACTCCATTACCTGATGCTGCCTTTGGTGTGACCTGAGGGAAAGACACAAGTTCAACAGTGATGAATGACTTGGAGGTCTGGGCTATCTGCTTTACTGCTTTGTATTCCAGGCTGCTCATGCTTGATCCTGGCTGCACCATTCCATCTAACAATGGGTTATTCCTGGGCCCACCCAATCTAATAATTTGTAGGTTCTGATTTAACCCAGTTTCTGAAGGGTAATGATGGTCGCATAGTCATTTGGTATACCATGTTCGGACACTCCAGATTCAAGGTCTGGACCTTATTCAAGAGACCTGCCAGTGTGTCCAGCTCTGCCTGCACCAAGTGGGTAAATTTCATTGGGGGTACAGTATTTGCAAGTGTTTCTGATCAAAAATCTAAATTACATTCTCCCAACAGCTTTATCATCTAAAAAATGAGATCTTTTGATCTCCATGTTGCCAACTGCTATTAATACCTCTATGTCTTAATCTGTTATGAACTCAGATGAGTGGCTACTATTCATAGAACCCCCACACACACACCACCAAATTCCAACATGGTCATCAGTATTAATGAAGTTAAAAACTTTCATTTTAGTACCATTTTTGAGTTTAGGATGTGACATGAAAAGGAAGTGACATTTCAGTCCAACAATAAAAATGTATATCTATTCAGAGTTCAAGCACAGACAATTAAGCCTACTTCTCATTAAAGCAGGGACTTAAAAGGATATGAAATGGTTTATAGAATTAATGGAAGAAATAGACTCCAGAGTAAGTTTCTAGGTATGATTCCTAAAAGCCACAATACATAATTTTTAAAAATAGAGATATGATTGACATGTAACATTATATTAGTTTCAGATGTACAGCATAATGATTTAATATTTGTATATATTGCAAAATGATCACCAGAATGAGTACATGAAATGTTCAAATCTTGGTTTCTAAGTATGTATCATCCTGAAAATATACAAACTTCCAGTTATGAGAGAAATAAATCCCAGGGATATAATGCACGACATGGTACAATAGTTAGCAATACTGTATTGTATATTTGCAAGTAGAGAGTAGATCATAAAATTTTCATCACACACACACAAAAATTGTAACTGTTTGAAGTGATGATGTCCCTTCAAATGACTTCAGATGACTCGTCACTTCAGATGACTACCACATTGTGGTAGTCATTTCACAATATATACACATGTATCAAATCATTAGGTTGTACACCTAAAACTAATGCAATATTATAAGTCAATTACATCTCACTTTTTAAAAATCAAATAAATACCATCCTTCACTAAAAACAGGAGTCAGCGAACTATGGCTTGTAGGTCAAAGTTGGCCCTCTGCCTGCTTTTGTAAATAAAATTTTATTGAAACACAGTCATGCCCATTCATTTACATATTGTCTATGGCTACTTTTGCACTGTAACAGCAGAGTTAAGTAGTCATGAAGAGCCCCATGGATCACAAAGCCTAAAGTATTTGCTATCCAGCCCTTTCCAGAAAATGTTTGCTGACCTCTGACTTACAGAAACCAGGGCTCCTTGGAGAAATGGATGATTCCAGGGCTAGGTCAGGGAAAGTACAAGATGAGCCTGGGTTATCTTGTGCTAGAAAGTATAAAGATGCTCAAAGGGCATAGGGTCCAACTTTAAGGGGCCCCCACTAGTCAAATCTGAGACCATTTGAGCATCAAAATAAAGAATAGTAACAGATTATAATCTACTGAATAAAGTTGTACAAGTACATGCTGATATAAACATATACGAGAGAAGAAAGTGCTTTTTCTTATAATTCAATGTCAGCTAATGAATGTAGAAAAAAATGACTGGGAAAATATCTCACCATTTGGCAACCATTACAGTGATGACTGGTTCAAGTGGGAATCATCAATAGATGCTAAGGCTGGTGGGTAGATGTTTGAGACTAAGCCAATATCCAGCTTTTCATCAGAGATATTCCCACAAAATACTTCTCAACTACAAAGGGGAAAAATACAGGCTTCTTCACCTGTAAATTCACCAGACACCAACTGCAGAGAATCAAAGTTAACACCAACAGTGGTGGAGTGGGTCAGTGTTATGTGCCTGCTGATGTGATGCAGTGAGAAGAGCACAGCATCATTTCTGGACTGTAGTGTTCTATCAGTATTGATATCATGATTTAGATGGTTGCATTGTGGCTTTATAAGTAAGAGAGGGTCTTTGTGTCCAGAAATACACACTGGAGTATTTAGGGGTGACCGGAAATCATGTTAGCCACTTGCTTTCAAATGGCTCAGAAAAAAAATAATGACAATGAGATATTTATATACAGAGAAGGTCACAGAGCAAAATTAAATTATTAATAATTGGGGAATCTTGATGAAGAGGATATGGTAGTACTTTACTATTCTTGCAACTTTTCTGTAAGTTTAAATTTTCAAAATAAATTTTAAAAATGCAATGAGATATCTTTTTAAACGTCATTTTTATAATATAAAATGGTTTGATGATTGGTATTTTGGCAAAGGGTTGGAAAAACAAGTAACCATATAGATTTCTGGATGGGAAGGTGTGTAAGTAATACTTCTTATGGAGGGCTGTTTGTAACAAATTTTAAAATGCATATATCCTTTGACACAGCAATTCCACTTTTAGGAATTAATGCTATAAATATATACACCTATGACTATGGGATAATCAAGTTACCTGAAATGCAAGTAATCAAATGCAGAACTGTGTGAAATATGCAACCATTTGTGTACAAAAGAGACCATGCATATGTTTACCTATAATTACTCACAATACCTGAGAGAATAGAAAAGGAGCTGGGTGACTAGGTGAAAGCGTAGACAAGAGATTTTGTCTATTACTCTAAAAGTAAAAAGAGTGTAAATATAGGAAAGATGGAGAATTGAGGCTATTTGGGGAATGAGTCTTAGGTCCCACCTCTTCATGGAAGAAACCACAATTTCCCCATCCCTTGAATCTGAACTTTGGCCAATTGAATGTGGTAGAACTGACAGTGTGTCCATTCCAACCCATGCAATTGCCATGAGAATGTGCCCAGGGAATCTGGCTGGAAGATAAAATTCATAGAATAGATTCATTAATCCCAGCTGAGACCATTCTAGACTAACCAACAACCAGTCAACCACCAGAGTGAGTTCATATATTCTCAGATAATACATACCCCGCACGAACCCCTTCTTATTGGGTCCTACGTGAGTCTTGGTGTGTAATAGTACTTACTTCCTACTACAAACCTAGAAGTCCAAAAATATATTCAACTTTCCTTTGTCCTCTTGGCAGCTGGGTATGGACATGTGACCTGGGCTCAGTTAATCAAATGCTTGCTTATGAGACTTCAAGTGCTACTGCATCCACTAATGAAAGTGTTGAGATTCTCATGTGTCTTTGTTTCTTGGTGTTTTTTGCTCCAGATTCACTGATGGTGACATCGCCAGCTGCATAAGGTCCTAGCACAGACACCTGTGTCTTCAGTTGATTCTTGTGGTGAGTTTTCAGCTCTGCCTCTATACACACATATTCCTGAGCCCAATTCTCCTGTTTATGATAATTTCATGAGCTGCCCAATGTCTTCTCATTAAGTTTATTTTGTTTACAGGGGCCAGTGGGCCATTTTGTTTTTAAGTTGAATGCCATTCATTTCAGCAACCTTTGAAATTAATTAGCATGGATCTGGTGGTGTGGACAATTCAAACTGTCACATTGGTAAAGTGATGGTGAAAGAAGGTAAAGGAGAATTTTTGGAGTGGGGATGATATTAATGTGCCTGTACACTATTTGCCTTTGAAACATAAGCAAAAAGATTATCTTAATATATCTCAATTATTGTGATATAGTACAATCAAAATAGAGATCATTTATTGTGTCTTTGCATTGGAAATGAATTGTACCAAGACTCAAGTCCTAGCAACCTTTTATATTAGTAATGAATCGGATTCAAGCTTTGAACTCTTCTTACCCCATTACTTACTGAGGTTTATGGTTTATAAGTTTTAACTGATCTCACACTGTCCTGAAAGAAATTCAGATTCACAAGTATTAGCAGTGTGTCTAAATGCCTTCTGTTGTCCCTGGAAAAAAGTGCCTTGGATATGGATCTCAAGTAACTCAGGAAATCTTGAATCAGACAAAAATTTGGATAGCTACCAATTTTCCCATCTCTTGGCTGCCAGTTGTCTCCCAATTAGTTTGAGGCTCCACAGAACTAGGACCCTGGATAAGTTTCAGCTGGCATGTGTTCAATCTGTAAATCTCTCAAATCCATCATATCTCATTCCATAGTTTAGACCCTCATCTCTCATCTAGACAGTTACAGCAACTTGAGACAAGATTGGAGGCAGAGAGACCAAGTTTATAATGGAATAGGCCTTCTGTGATTTGGTTCATGCTTACTTTCCAATCCCAGGATAGAAAATAGGCATCGCCTGAACATACCAATTATATTCAGAATGCCGAGCACTTGCACATGCTCTCCCATGTGATTAGAATACCCTCCCCACATGATAAATGTCTACTCATCCTTCAACTCTCAACTCAAGCATCACCATGTGAATCTCCAAGCTGAGTTGATTATTCACCTTCTCTTGAAGCCCTGCTATCTATTTAACCCTATCTGTACTACACAGCATTGATTTTCCTGTTCTCTCTCCCATTATTCAGAGTTCTTTTTATATCCATAGGCTATTATACTAGAGGACTCAAATTATATCTATGAGCAGCAGCAGCCTTGGAGGAAGGGGGGGGGGGCAAGGCGCAGAGGAATCTGAAGTCCCAAGGGCTCAATTCTCTATTCTACAAAAAAAAAAAATTATAAATGTTCAGCCAGCCAAGAAAAATGTCCATGACATTTAAGAACCATACTGAGAAAAAGAGTGACAAGATGAAAATGCATGAAAAATACTGCCTGGCTTTCAAACATTATTCTCAAGAAATCTATCATTCACATTAATAAAGGAAGAGTCATTTCTTCCTTTTAACTATATAAGCTCAAAGGTTAGCAGGGCATCATGGGAATTTTATGATCACTGGCATCAGTAATGGTTTGAATCTGGCCTTAGATAAATTTCTGCCCTCTGGATCTCAGTTCCTTGAATTAAAAGGGTTGAATTTTACTGCTAGGAATCTTTCCCTTTTAATTAATTATTTTTTTATTAAGATAACCTTGGTTAATAACATAAATTTCAACTGTATATTATAACTTGATATCTATATACTCAATTGCATGCTCCCCACCAAAAGTCTAGTTTCATTGTTACCATATATTTGACAACCCCCCCCCATTTTGCAATCTCCCCACGTCTCCCTTCGCCTCTGGTAACCACCATTCTGTTTTCTGTATCTATGTGTTTGTCTTTATTTTGTTAGTTCATTACTTTAAAAAAATATTCCACATGAGAGAAATCATACAATTTTTGTTCTTTTCCATCTGACTTATTTCTCTTGGTATAACACCCTCAAGATCCATTCAGGTTGTCACAAATGAAAATATTTCCTATTTTTATGGCTGAGTAGTATTTCATTTTATATGTAAGTATATATTCACATCTTTTTTATCCATTTATCTGTCAATGGGCTCTTAGATTTTTTCCATATCTTAGTTATTGTAAATAATGCTGTGATGAATATAGTGTTTTCATATTCTTCACATCCCAGAAGTGGAATTGCTTGATCATATAGTAATTTTATTTATAAGTTTTTGAGGACCCTCAGAAAACTGCACAGTTTTCCATAGTGACTGCACCAATTTATGATCCCACCAACAGTGTATTAGGATTCCCTTTCCTCCACATCCTGCCCAACATTTATTATTTCTTGTCTTTTGGATAATAACCATTCTGACAAGTGTGAGGTGATATTTCATTGTGGTTTTTATTTGCATTTCCCTCACAATTAGTGATGTTGAACATCTTTTTATAAGGCTGTTAGCCATTTGTCTATCTCCCTTGAGAAAATGTCTATTCAGATTCTCTGCCCATTTTTTAGCCAGGTTGTCTATTCTTTTGCTATTGATTTGTATGAGTTTCTTATATATTTCAGATAATAACCTCTAATGGAAAGTATCATTTGCAAATATCTTCCCCCATTTGGTTGGTAGCCTTTTGTTTTGTTGATGATTTCTTTTGCTGTACTTAGAAGCTTTATAGTTTGAGGTAGTCCCCTTTGTTTATTTTTTGTTTTGGGGATCAAATTTACAAAAACACCACTGAGACTGATGCCCAGAATCTTATTGCATATGTTTTCTTCTATGCATTTTATTGTTTTAGGACTTATATTCAAGTCGTTAATCCATTTTGAATTGTGTATGATTTAAGATGTTGATGTAGTTTCATTATTTTGCATATGGCTGTCTGGTTTTTTCAACACAATTTATTTTTTTATTATTATTAGTTTCAGGTGTACAGGACAATGCAATAGTTATCCTTTTCACCCCTCAAAAGAAACTCCCCTCCCACCCCCAATATCATACTTATTACAATTCCATTGACTCCATTCCCATACTCTACTCCACATCCCATGACTATATGTATATATAATTATAGTTGACATACAATATTATTCAACATCAGCTTCAGACATACAGTGTGGTGGTCAGGCCTCTACACCGACTATGAAGTGGTCTCCCTAACAAGACATGAGTCCATCTGGCCCCCTAAAAAATATTTGCAACATTATTATGTTTCCCAGACTGTCTTTTTCTATCCCTGAGGCCATATTGTAGTTACCAATTTGTATTGTCTTATCCCTTCCCCTTCTCCTTCATCCCCACCCCCTCCTAACTAGCAACCCTCAGTTTTTCCTCTGTGTCTCTGAGACTATTTCTGTTTACATTTTTCATTTATTCAGTTTTTTAGATTCCACATATAAGTGAGATCCTATGGTATTTGTCTTTCTCTGACTGACTTATTTCACTTAGCATAATGTCCTCTAGGTTCATCCATATTGTTGCAAATGGTACAATTTCCTTCTTTATAGCTCCATTGTCAACACAATTTATTAAAGAGACTTTCTTTTCTCCATTATATAGTCTTGACTTCTTT
The DNA here is from genome assembly GCF_001890085.2 of Hipposideros armiger. Lineage (NCBI taxonomy): Eukaryota > Metazoa > Chordata > Mammalia > Chiroptera > Hipposideridae > Hipposideros > Hipposideros armiger. Next base: position 209,315 of record NW_017732638.1, read on the forward strand.
GTCATAAATTGGTTGCTGATGTATGTGAAAAATGCCATTGGGGTTTTGATCAGGCTTGTATTGAATCTGTAGATTGCTTTCGGTAATATGAACATTTTAACAACGTTAATTTTCCCAATCCATGAACATGGAAAATCATTTCATTTCCTTGTGTCTTATTCCATTCCTTTCAACGACGTTTTGTAGTTTATAGTGTAAAGGTCTTTCACCTCCTTTAAGTTTATTCCTACATATTTTATTTATTTTATTTTTTTTAAGATTTTATTAGGGAATTGGGGGAGGGGAACAGCGCTGGGGAATCAGGGGAAGGGGAACAGATAAGCTGCTGTGCTTTTGTTCTTCAGTCTAGTTGTGGAGGACGTCGCTTCACTGGCCCATGTTGGTATCATTGCGCTTTTCTCAGGTGAGGCAGTTGCTCGCTGGCCATTGGACAGCCGCTCACCACGGCTCACAGCGACTCACACTGGCTGCCAGCCAGCCCCACTTCAGCCTATGCCCTTGCCGGGGACTCATGGCAGCCCAGCTCCAGGTAGAGCTATTGTTCACCATCTTAGCTATAGAGGGCGCAGTGTCACTGGCCCTCATGTGTGATCAGAACCAGGACCCTGCTGCTCAGAGTTGGCATCCCAAGCCAACTCTTAACCAATGCGCCACTCGGCTGACCCCCTATGTATTTTATTTTTTGTTGCAGTATAAATGGTATTATTTTCTTCATTTCTCTTTTTGATCATTTGTTGTTAATATATGAAAATAGATTTTTGAAATTTTTGTATATATTTTGAATAAATATATACAAATAGACTCTGAAATAGAACACATTTTTGTATGTTGATCTTGTATCCTGCAACTTTACTGTATTTTTTAATTATTTCTAATGGTTTTTTAGTGGCGTCTTTAGGGTTTTCTCTATATAACACCATGTTATCTTCAAATAATAACAATTTTACTTCTTCCTTTCCAAACTGGATGCCTTTTATTTCTTTTTCTTGCCTAATTTCTCTAGCTAGAACTCCCAGTACTACATTGTATAAGGTGGTGAGAGTGGGAATCCTTGACTCATTCCTGCCCTTAGAGGAAAAGGTTTCAGTATTTCACAGATGAGGGTGATGTTAGCTGAGGGTTTGTCATATATGGCCTTTGTTATGTTGTGGTACTTTTTTTCTATACCCATTTTATTGAGGTTTTATCATAAATGCATATATCAACAAATGCTTTTCCTGCATCTATTGAGATAATCATACAATTTTTACCTTTTATTTTGTTAATGTGGTGTATCACATTGATTGATTAGTGGATATCAAATAATCCTTAGATACCTGGGAATGAATCCCACTTGGTCATGGTGTATGATCCTGTTTATTTTTGTATGCAATTTGCCAGTATCTTATTAAGGATTTTTGCATCTATGTTCATCAGAAATATCGGTCTATAATTTTGTGTGTGTATGTGTGTTGTTCCTTCCTGGTTTGGGTACCAGGGTAATGTTGGCCTCATAAAACGAGCATCCTCTTCGACTTTTTGGAAAGTTGAGGAGGCTAGGTATTAAATCTTCTTTGAATGTTTGGTAGAATTCACAAGTGAAGCCATCTGGTCCTGAACTTTTGTTTATTATTACTGTTTCAATTTCCTTACTAATGATTGGCCATTCAGGTTTTTTCTCTGTTTCATGATTCAGCCTAGGAAGGTTGTATGATTCTAAGAATTTTTCCATTTCTTCTAGATTGTCTAATTTAGTGGTGTATATAGCCTTTCATCATATTCTTTTATAATCCTTTGTATTTCTTTTGTATCTGTTGTAACTTCTCTTTCATTTCTGGTTTTACTTATTTGAGTCTTCTCTCTTTTTTCCTTACTGAGTCTAACTAAAGATTTGTCAATTTTGTTTATCTTTCAAAGAACCAACTCTGTTTCATTAATCTTTTCTATTGTCAATATTTTTCTGTATTTCTGCTCTAATTTTTATAATTTCCTTCCTTCTCATGACTTTGGGGTTCTTTTGTTTTCCTTTTTCTAGTTTCTTTAGGTGTTACATTAAATTGCTTGAGATTTTTATTGTTTCTTGAGGTAGGCCCATGTTGCTAAACTTCCCTCTTAGTACCACTTTTGCTGCATCCCAAAGATTTTGGAAGGCTGTATTTACACTTGCCTCTATGTATCTTTTGATTTTTTTTTTCTTCATTGACTCAATAGTTGTTCAAGTAGTATGTTCTTTAATCTCCACATATTTGTGAGTTTTATAGTTTTCTTCTTGTAGTCGATTTCTAGTTTTATACCATTGTGGTCAGAAAAGATGCTTGATATGATTTCAATCGTCTTAATTTTATTGAAACTTATTTTATGTCCCAGCATATGTCTAGCCTTGAAAATGTTCCATGTGCACTTAAGAAGAATATGAATGCTGTCATTTGGGGATGGAAAGTCCTATAAATATCTAAGTCCATCTGTTCTAATGTGTCATTTAAGGCTGATGTATCCCTGTTGACATGCTGTCTGGATAATATATCCATTTATGTAAGTGTGGTGCTAAAGTATCCTACTGTTATTGTTTCTGTGAATTTTTCCCTATAGACCTGTTAATTGCTTTATATATTTTGGTGCTCTTAGGTTGATTGCATTAGGTTGGTTACATATATATTAAAAATTATGTCTTGATGGATTAACCCCTTTATCATTATAAAATGTCCCTCTTTGTCTCTTGTTACTTTTTTTTTCTTGTTACTTTTTTTGTTTTGAAGTCTATTTGGTCTGATATAAGTATGGCTACACCTTCTTTTCTCTGGATACTGTTTGCTTGGAGTATCATCTTCCATCCTTTCACTACTTTGAACCTAAGTTTGTTTTTTGAGCTGAGATGGGTTTCCTGAAGACAGCATATACTTGGGTCTTATGTTTTAATCTATCCATCTACTCTGTGACTTTTGATTGGTGAGTTCAGTCCGTTTACATTTAAGGTGATTATTGATATATGAGGACTTACACCAGCCATTACATCTTCTGTTTTCTGATTGCTCTCTATCTCCCTTGTTTCTTTTCCCTTATATTTGTCTGCTATTTTAGTTTGGTGGTTTCCTATGATGTTTTTCTCCATTTCCTCTTTTTAATGTTTTGTGTCTTATCTCTGGATTTTTTTTTCTGTGTGTGGTTACCATGAGGTTTGTATAAAATATCTCATAGATAAAATAGTCCTTTTTATAATTAAGTGTTTAACGTACTGTTCTCCTTCTGGGATTTCCATTATCCTTATATTGCCCATTCTAATGAAGTCAGATAGTTCTCATAGACTTTTTTTTTTTTTTAAGATTTTTA
>NW_017732638.1:217787-223552 GCF_001890085.2 Hipposideros armiger
CATTACAATTGACACCACAAAAATACAAAGTGCCATGAAAGACTACCAAAAACAATTACATACCAAAAAATAACCTATAAGAAATAGATAAATTCCTAGAAACATACAACCTACCAAAGCTGAATCAGAAAGAAATAGAAAATATGAACAGGCCAATAACAAGGAAGGAGATTGAGTTAGTAATCAAAAACCTTCAAAACAGAAAAACCCAGGTGAATTCTATCAAGCATTTAAAAAAGAATTAATGCTAATACTCAAACTCTAAAAAAAAAAAAAAAAACCTGAAAAGGAGGGAAGACTTTCCAACTCATTTTAGGAGGCCAGCATTACCTTTATACCAAAGCCAGATAAAGACTACAAGAGAAGAACCACAGACCAATATCCCTGATTAATATAGGTTTTTAAATTCTCAACAAAACATTAACAAAGTAAATTTAAGATCACATTAAAAGTATCATTCAATATGATCAAGTGGGATTTATCCCTGTGATGCACAAATAATTCAACATAAAAGAATCAATAAATGTGAATACAGCACATATATAGAACGAAAGATTTTTTTAAATCATGATCATTTCAATAGATTCAGAAAAGCATTTAACAAAATACGACATTCTTTCATGATAAAAAAAATAATAAAAATAACACCTCAACAAAATTGGGTTTAAAAGCAATATCCCTCAACACAACAAAGGCCATATATGACAAAACCCATGGCAAACAACAGTGAAAGGTTAAAAGCTTTTCCTCTAAGATCAAGAACAAAGCCAGTGTGCCCATTCTCACCATTCTTATTCAACATACTACTGGAAGTCCTAGCCACTGGAAGTCCTAGCCACAGCAATCAGGCAAGAAAGAAAAAATAAAAGGCATCCAAACTGGAAAAAAGAAAAATTGTTTTTTATTATAATGATATCTTATATAGACAAAATCCTAAACACTCCACCAAAAAGAACTGCTAGAACTAAACAATTCACTAAAGTTCCATATCCAACGGAAATTAAAACAGGATCTCGATGCAGCATCTACACTCCCATGTTCATTGCAACATTATTCACAATAGCCAAGACATGGAAACAACCTACATGACCATCAGTGGATAAATGGATAAAGATGTCACACACACACACACACACACACACACATACGCACACACGCACGCACGCACGCACGCACGTATTATTCACCATTTTAAAAAAAGGATTCTGACATTTTCAACAACATGAATGAACTTGAGGGCATTATGCTAAGTGAAATACAAGTCAGACAGAGAAAGACAAAATCTGTATGTTATCACTTAAATGTGGAATCTAAAAAAGCCAAACTCATAGAAACAGAGTGGAGTGGTGTTTACCAGGGGGTGGGGGAAATGGGAAGATGTTGGTCAAAGGGCACAAACTTCCAGTTATAAGATGAGTAAGTTCTAGGGATATAATGTCTGCATGATGATTATAATTAATGCTGCATTATATACTTTAAAGTTGTTAAGAGTAAATCTTAACTATTTCACCACACACAAAAAAATGTTAGATATGTAACGTGATGGCAATGTTAGCTAATGCTATGGTGGTAACCCTTTTCAATATATACATTTATCAAATCAGCATGTTGTATACCTTAACCTTACACAGTGTTATGTGTCAATTATATCTCAGTAAAGCTGGAAAAAAATTATTAGGGATTCAAAGGAACCATATTTAACCTCCAAGTGACAAGCCAGACTTCTGCCTATCAAATACAACTCTTCCATTTGCAACAAAAAACACACTAACCTTTTCCCCAGAAGAAGGCTTGACAAGGTCCTTAGGTGAAGTTCTTCTTTGATATCCCATAACAAATACTGTGACATACAGTTGACTACATCTTAGATTATAAGGAATAAGAGAAAAACAAAGAGTATTCAGTTATATGCAAACATTCATAACAAAAAAAAGTACTCATAATTATGTCTTTGTTTCTGTAGTTTTTAACATGGTCATAGCTGTTATTTATAGCTATCTTCTTCCATCCCCTTTCTATCACCGGCAATGGTGTGGGCTGCAGTGGGCTGCTGTAAGCTACTGTGAGTGGCCAGGAGCCAGTGAGAGCCGCCATGAGCTGCCATCCAATGGCCGGTGAATGACTGCCTCACCCGGGAAGAGCGCGATGATCACAATACCAACATGGGGCAGTGAAGCGACGTCCTCCACAACTAGCACACCTAGTTCTCTTTGTCCTCAGTATTTCCACTGATCGTGGTTCTTTTTCTTGTGGGGGGTGACACAAATCTTCATTCCTGAAAAATCTGGGCCATTTTTGTAGCATTCTATTAACTTTAGTTACAGGACATGGCGGTACTAAGAGACACCCTAAGGGGATCCCCTGTATTCCAGATAGCCTTCCTTATCTGTTGTAGAATTACAATTCAGTTTCCCCTTGGTGGTCAGGAACAATCACCCCAGTCAGTACAGTACTTCCTTATCTGTTATTTCAGAGGAGCCTAAAGTGGCTCGTGGCAGTCTCAACTTTCAGTTCAATGGACTTGTGTCTCCTGGTGGAATCATTCCTTTCTCTGAAACATAGAGCTATTGACCAACAGAGCCTAAATTCATGGGGCTGAATAACAAAAATTTTAATAGTGGATCACCAGGAGTAATAATAAGTCGTGGGAATCCCGTTTCCACCCATTGATCCCTGGACCCATGAAACCTGGCTACAGGAGAAACAGCAACGTATATTGAAAACTGATTTAGAACATATACATCATCCTGAAAGACATTTCCCCAGACACTAACTTTATAAGGTATTTCCACCAGCTGGTGCTATAACTGAGTCTTCAGAAGGCCATTTCATATTCTTTGACCCTTCAGAGAGGCTTATCCACATACCTCTGCCCCAGGCCACTTTGTCTCCAATTTCTGATCCTTATTTTTTTCACAGCCCTGACCATCCAGTCAAACCATTGGCCACAGCTTATAAATCCACATAGACTCTTACCTCTAACCATGTCTCCTGCCAATCAAAGTGAACAACCAGGTACACTGTTCAAAGTTCTTCCCACAGGGAGGCTTTTTCTTCACTACTGTCCTTTAAGATTGTACCAGAAAAGGGCTGTAATGCTGCAGCTGTCCACCTTTGATGTATACATTATGCAGAACTGTGTCAGCGAGGCCTGACTTTTCTTTTCCTCAGTCAACTGATCATAGGGAAATCTCCTTGAGACCATAAGTATGCCTGGGATACAGAGGTAGTTTAGAAGGAGTAGGAGCTCTGGACATTTGGACCAATTCCTCAGGCCAATTGTGCCTTCAGGTTCTGCTGAAGTCTGCTCTCATATATCCCACTTTTGTTTGTTAATGGAGTATTGCTATGCATGTACAACTTAACACCCAGTTTACGATGGGCAGCTCAGGTCATGTGGTAACTTGGTGGTACATAGTTAAACATTCAGTCTCTTCTAGGGCCCAGTAGCAGATCAAGAGTTATTTCTCAAAATGAGATTATCCACAGAGGATGGCAGAGCTTTGCTCCACAATCCTAAACATCTGTTGTGATTCACCTATAAGGGCCTACAAAAGGCTGCAAACAGGATCTTTGTCTGCCAGTGACACTTCAAGGACCATTGATCGGCTACATCACACAGCCAGTGGCAGAGAAGTTTGCATAGCAGCCTGGACCTGTTGCAGAGTCATCTCTTGTTNTTTTCTCTCTTCTTCCACCTGAGTCATTTTTAGATTTCTATCTTCGAGCTCACTAATTCTCTCTTCCATATGGCCTGCTCTATTCCCAGTGCTTTCTAATGCATTCTTTATCTCAATTATTGAGTTCAGCTCCCAAATTTGTTTGGCTCTTTTTTATAATTTCAGTCTCTTTGGTAAAGTAATCTGTTCATTGATTTTATTCCTGAGCTCATTGTTCTGTTTTTCTGCATTTTCTTGTATCTCATTGAGTTTCTTTATGACTGCTATTTTTAATCCCCTATCATTTAGATCCCAATCGTCCATGAATTTGAGCTTGGTTTAAGAGAAATGTCATTTCCTTACTGTTACCTTGGTTTTTCATGGATTGTTCCTCTGCTGGTACATTTAAAGTAAAGAACACTTATTATTTAGGTATTTTTTTGATTTTAACAATTCATGTTAACATTTAAAGTCTTTCTTTTAATTTCCAGTAGAGGGTGTTATCAGTAGATGGTATTATAGTTTAAATTTTGGGTTTTGTTTTTTTTTACCTATAATGCTTGTGCCTGTGGTGTCACAGTGGGGAGGCATCGCTGTGAATGTTGGAGTTGCCATCCAGAGTTGTGGGTGCCAGGTCTCAGGGCACCACCACCATGGTGAGGGGATGTGACAGATGGGAAGGACCTGGGTTCGTGAGCCCACCAATCTGCTACCTGGGTTTGCATGGCCACTGGCACTGTGGCAGGCTATAAACGCATCTAGGAGTCTTTCTTATAGAAACACTTGCGTATATGGTTTTGTAACTTTTCAACGAACAGGCTTATAAGAACTAAGAACTGGGCACAACTGAATTTTCATCATATGGGAAAGAAAGGTTTAAAAATTATGTGGTGTCTGTACCAACCAACTTTATGCAGTATTTAAAAAATACTGAATCATAACTATACGTACTGATTTGGAAATCTGTCCATGTTGTGTTTGGTGGGAAAAAAATGTTGAATAATATGTGCAGTTATGATCCTATTGAGTACTTTGGGAAAAAATATATAAAAATGTACATATTTGTGTATAAAAATACTTAAGGGAACAGTCACCAAAACCAAAGTGTATAAAATATAAAATAGGATGAAGGGAAGATATCATAATGGTACTGTCTTAGTCTATTTGATTTGCTATAACAAAATGCAACAGAAATTTATTCTCACAGTTCTGGAAGCCGGGAAGTCCAAGATCAAGGCATTAGCATGTTTACATAGAAACTGCAAACCAAGAATACTTTATCCAGCACAACTGTCCTTCAGAAATGAAGGTGAGATAAAACTTTCCCTAACAAACCAAAGCTGAAGGAGTTCATCACAACTATACCTGCCTTATAAGAAAGGCTGAAAGGAATGCTTCAAGTTAAAATGAAAGGATCCTTACTACTAACATGAAACATATAAAAATATACATTATACTGGTAAAGGTAAGTATATAGTCAGGTTCAAAATACTCTAATACTATAATATGGTGGTGTTTTAATCACTTACCTCTAATATAAAGGATATGGACAAAAGTATTAAAAATAGCTATAGCCACATAACTTTTAATGGATATATAAGATGTAAGTTGTGATATAAAAAGCAAAACATATTTGGGGGAGTAAGACACTGGAGTTGTGATTAAAGTTATCAGTATAGACTGTTATATCTGAATATCTCAAGGAAGCCACAGGGTAACCATAAAACAAAAACCTACATACAAGAAAAAGAGAAGAGAAATTTACTATCTTACAGTTCTGAAGGTTACAAGGTTATAAGTCAAATGGGCTTCACTGGGCTAAAAATCAAGATATCAGCAGGCTATATTCCTTCTCAAGTTTCCAGGGGAACATCATTTTCTTTACTTTATCCAGCTTCTAAGAGGTGGTCCATGTCCGTTGGCTTCTAGCCTTGCATCATTCTAACCTCTACTTCTGACCGGTTTTCTTTTCCCATGCCATTACATTGGGTTGACCCAGATAATCCAAGAAAGTCTCCCCATCTCAAGATTCTCAACGTAATCACATCTGCAAATCCCCTTTGCCATACACGATGATATTCATAGATTTCTGGGAATAGTATGTGG
>NW_017732638.1:224237-229813 GCF_001890085.2 Hipposideros armiger
TATTAAGGAATGAGCAGATCTTTATTGAATGGCATCTATTGGGTTGTTGGAAAAGTCATGATGTATTTTTTGTATGTTTTTCGTTGCAAAAATATGTCATGACTTTTCCGACAACCCAGTATATTGAGTATAAAAGAAAAATTACATAGAAACATGTACATTATGATCAAATTTTTGCAAAGTAATCCTTGGGCTTCTATAATCCTTTATGTTCCTTTGTATTTACTCAACCTTCTGAAGCTTGACCTTAGATGACCTTTTCAGAGTGAACACTGTTGAAATGGGATGAGGAGGTAGGTAGTGAGAAAGGAGGTACTTTAACTTTGAACCTCAAGAGAGAAATATACAAAGCTTTCCTACAAAGAAGGCATTGCTCTTCTAATTCTCAAGTTTTAATATAAAGAAATAAACACTTATTCTAACTGTTGCCACAAATCTTCCCATTCTAAAGTATGCTTTCAGCTAAGAAAGTAACATATTGCATGTTTAGGCACTCAACTCCAATTGTTGGAGAAATAAAGAAATGCAATTCACCTGGTTGCAATCTTGGCATAATTCCCTATTTTCTTATGAGGTGGTGATTCCGCCAAGTTGCTAAAGAATTTTAAGCATTCCTTGAGCACTCATCACCATAAACTTCCAAGCATCACCACAAGATGGCAGAAGAGGACAAATCATGAGACAGCAACAATGAAGACAGACCTGAAAGATTACATGTCATTGTCCCTCCCCCCTTGTGTGGTTGAAACTACAGTTGTTGGGGGAAATGTTTTCTAATCTTGGAAGTTAAATCAGATGCTTAACAAGAAGATGTGTCACTAGGGCTCAACCAGAGAAACAGAACCAGTAGGAGATATATATTAAGATATTGATTGCAAGGCATCGGAGGTCTTTTTTCTTTTTTTTAGCTGAGCCATCCTGCCACCTGTTGGCAGCTCAGCGGCAGTTCAGCTTGGGCTGGGAATTGAACCGCTGTTGCTCAGAACTCACACTCTTGAGTGAGCTCTTAACCAACTGAGCCACTTGGCTGGCCCTGATTGCAAGGCATTGGGTTGTACAAATCCAAAACCTGTAGGGCAGGCTGTCAGGAAGTGTAGGCTGGAACTATGAAGCATGGCTAAGACATGTTGATAGGCAGACTTTCAGAGTAGCCTCAGCTCTGCTTTTAAATCCTTTAAATTGAATCAGGCCCCTAAAATTATCTAAAATAATCCCCTTTAACTTCTACAAAATATCTTCACAGAAATACCTAGATTATTGTTTGATTGAATAACTGGAGATTGTAGCCTGACCAAGCTGACACATCAAAAAACAACCACAGTTCACCCCTTGTCAACTCAGCACCCCTATACATCACTTTAAACCATATTTAATCTTGAGTGACATCACCAAAATGGCAACATAGGAGATTCCAGTCTCTGTGCCCCAACAAAGATCAACAATTACACCCTCATCCATGAACTGAAACAGCTCTGGAAAGTTTTGGAGTCCACTGAAGAAACTAGCAATACAGTAGAACAAAACCACTGAGAAAAACCACACAAGAAGAGAATGACTATCATCCCATCCACCAAGCAAGCCTTGCTCAGGGCTAAAAGGAAACTCCCCAGCTAGAAAGAGTTCCCCTTGTCAGGAAAGGAAAACAGTGTGAGCCACCAGCTTCTCCAGTCTTTGGGGCACTGCATGAAGGTCTTGCTTCAGTTCTATTCTGTCCAGAGATCAACGAAGCCGAGACATATAGAGATAGCTACAAACAAAGAAGAAATGCAGGGGCTACAAACAAAAAAGAAACGCAGGGGCTACCAATAGAAGTCATGCAGCTGGAGCAATCCCAGTACCCAGTGACCTGACAAACCCAGCCATTTTCACCACCGAACAAACTAAAGGCCAGCAGCCATTGCAGACCCCCTGTAAATTTCACCTGCTTTAGCCCCACAGGTATTCTCACTCACTGACACTAGCCACCTGAGTCCCTCCCTGCTCCCCCACCTCCCCAGCAGGACCCATACTGGCAGCCATCCAAGATCTCTGTGGCCATGCAGATGTAAGACAACCACCTTAGCTTCTCCTCACCCTCCCTAGAGCCCAGAAGCCACATTCACAGCCATCTCAGGCTTCCACAGTGATGTGAGTGTAAAAAGGCAACCTGGGCACCCCCCACACTGACAGCCACTGCCACCGCCACCACTGTGCCTGCACTCAGGGTTAGCCCCTCAAGGTGTGCACCTAGATGCCTCCATCCTGAACAGTCATCAGTTTCCATATCTCTGTGTCCAGGGTCAGAGAGCGTGCAGCCATGGGTGACTGCACTGACAGCCAGAGCCCCACACACACACACAGCTGCTTGTGGGCCTGAATCAGGCCCTGCCTTCTGTCATTGGTCCATACCATCACACCCACCCACAGGTAGCCCCTCTAGCTGTGCACCCTCACATCCCCAGCTCAAACCCCATCACTGGCCTCCACGGCAGTGTGCATGCCCCAGAGGTGAGTGTGCAGCCATAGAAGAGCATACAGACAGCCAGGGCCCCTGTAGCTTCCAGTAAGCCTCGAGTTTGGCCCCAGCCCTTGCTACCTGCCCTAGCCCCCATCACTATGAGTATCTGCAGCTGGCCTCTGCCACTACACAGGCACCTACATCTCGCTCCCACAGCTGAGAATGTGCTAACCACTGGTTCTTGCCACCACTGCCACCTGCCCTGGTCCCTGGCTACCAGACCTGGAGGTGCTACTAATGACCCTAGACCTTGTAGCCACTGCAGACCCTCCCCCCACCACCCCACCCCCTACACACACAGTGCTTGCCAAGGACCACATAGAGTCAATGCTATGGACCCCAGCAACCTGAGCCAAAGAGACATCAGATTTGACGCCACCACACACCCCCTCGCTTGGCATCCTGCACTACTAGACCCAGGGTCACAACACAATCCAGCATGCCCCACTTGCAGGTGAAAGGCTTCGCTTATTAAAGTTAATCAAGTCTGGAAGAGGGGACTGCTTCTTCAAATCCACAGACACCTACACAGAGCTACAGGGATAATGAAGAATCAAGGAAATGTGTCTCCACCAAGGAATACAACAAGCCTCCAGTAACTGACCCTGAGGAAATGGAAATCCAGGAATTGGCAGACAAACAATCCAAAGTAATTATTCTATAGATGCTCAGAGAACTACAAGAGAGCACAAATAATTTAATGATATCAGGTAAATAACATAAGAACAAATTGAGACATTCAAAGAAATAAAAAAACAAACTTTAAAGAATACAATGACTGAAGAATTCAATACAGAGCTTCAAGGCAGACTTGAATAAGCAGGAGATCAAGTCAATAAACTAGAAGACAAATCAATAAAAATTATCCAACCAGAGGAGAAGAAAAACACTCAATGAAAAGGAATGAAGAAAGCCTATGGGACTTATGAAAACTATCAAAGAAAGTATCATCCAGAGGAAGTAAAGGGTAGAAAGCTAATAAAATAGTGGTAGGCAACTTCAATGCCCCATTTTCAGTAATGGGTAAATCATCCAGACAGAAAATCAATAAGGAAACGTTGGACTTGAACCATACTTTAGACCAAATAGAACAGACGTATACAGAACATTCCATCCAACGGAAGCAGAATACATTCATGTGCACACAAACATTCTCCAGGATAACATGATAGGTTACAAAACAAGTCTTAGCAAATTTTAAAAGGCTGAAATTATATCAAGGATTTTTTTTTTTACCAAGTGGTATGAAACTAAAAATCAGTAACAGGAGGAAAGCTGGAAAATTCACAGGTATGTTGAGATTAAACAACCCAGTCCTGAACAACCAGTGGGTCAAACAAGGAATCAAAAGGAAAATCAAGAAATGTTTTGAGATGAATGGAGGCATAACACATTAAAATTTATGGGATGATGAAAGAGCAATTCTAAGACAAAGTTTATAGCAATAAATGTCTACATTAAGGAAAAAGAGATCTCAAGTGACAATGTCATTTTTCACCTTAATTAGTTAGAAAAATAAACTAAGCCTAAAGTTAGGAGGAAAGTAATAAAGATCAGGGCAGAAATAAATGAAGTAGAGACAAAAAAAAAAAACCCATAGAAAATATCAATGAAACTGAGAGCTGTTTTTCTTAAAAATAAACAAAAATGACAACCTTTAGCTAGACTAAGTTAGAAAAGAAGATGATTCAAATAAAATTAGAAATGAAAGGAGACATTACAATTGACACCACAAAAATACAAAGTGCCATGAAAGACTACCAAAAACAATTACATACCAAAAAATAACCTATAAGAAATAGATAAATTCCTAGAAACATACAACCTACCAAAGCTGAATCAGAAAGAAATAGAAAATATGAACAGGCCAATAACAAGGAAGGAGATTGAGTTAGTAATCAAAAACCTTCAAAACAGAAAAACCCAGGTGAATTCTATCAAGCATTTAAAAAAGAATTAATGCTAATACTCAAACTCTAAAAAAAAAAAAAAAAACCTGAAAAGGAGGGAAGACTTTCCAACTCATTTTAGGAGGCCAGCATTACCTTTATACCAAAGCCAGATAAAGACTACAAGAGAAGAACCACAGACCAATATCCCTGATTAATATAGGTTTTTAAATTCTCAACAAAACATTAACAAAGTAAATTTAAGATCACATTAAAAGTATCATTCAATATGATCAAGTGGGATTTATCCCTGTGATGCACAAATAATTCAACATAAAAGAATCAATAAATGTGAATACAGCACATATATAGAACGAAAGATTTTTTTAAATCATGATCATTTCAATAGATTCAGAAAAGCATTTAACAAAATACGACATTCTTTCATGATAAAAAAAATAATAAAAATAACACCTCAACAAAATTGGGTTTAAAAGCAATATCCCTCAACACAACAAAGGCCATATATGACAAAACCCATGGCAAACAACAGTGAAAGGTTAAAAGCTTTTCCTCTAAGATCAAGAACAAAGCCAGTGTGCCCATTCTCACCATTCTTATTCAACATACTACTGGAAGTCCTAGCCACTGGAAGTCCTAGCCACAGCAATCAGGCAAGAAAGAAAAAATAAAAGGCATCCAAACTGGAAAAAAGAAAAATTGTTTTTTATTATAATGATATCTTATATAGACAAAATCCTAAACACTCCACCAAAAAGAACTGCTAGAACTAAACAATTCACTAAAGTTCCATATCCAACGGAAATTAAAACAGGATCTCGATGCAGCATCTACACTCCCATGTTCATTGCAACATTATTCACAATAGCCAAGACATGGAAACAACCTACATGACCATCAGTGGATAAATGGATAAAGATGTCACACACACACACACACACACACACACACATACGCACACACGCACGCACGCACGCACGCACGTATTATTCACCATTTTAAAAAAAGGATTCTGACATTTTCAACAACATGAATGAACTTGAGGGCATTATGCTAAGTGAAATACAAGTCAGACAGAGAAAGACAAAATCTGTATGTTATCACTTAAATGTGGAATCTAAAAAAGCCAAACTCATAGAAACAGAGTGGAGTGGTGTTTACCAGGGGGT
>NW_017732638.1:233247-235137 GCF_001890085.2 Hipposideros armiger
AGGCAGATTGGTCTCCGGCCATTGGATGGCAGCTCACGGAGGCTCTCACTGGCTCCTGGCCACTCACAGTAGCTTACAGCAGCCCACTGCAGCCCACACCATTGCCGGTGACTCACGGCAGCCCAGCTCCAGGTTGAACCATTTTTCACCATCTTAGCTGTAGAGGGCACAGTGTCACTGGCCCTCATGTGGGATCCAAACCGGTGGCCATGCTGCTCAGAGCTGGCGTCCCAAGCCAACTCTTAACCAATGAGCCACTTGGCCTACCCACTTTTTTTGTTATTAGACTTTACCATTTAGTAGATCTCTGCTTATACAGAAAAAATTTACTACACTGCCCATCTATTTCTTATCTAGGGGCCTCATCATCAACAAATCAACATTATAGAGCTCTACAATTCAGACTATTCTGATTACTGCTTTGGATCTACTGCCCATTATGTTAACAAGCCCCCCCTGGCCTTGGTTAATTAGTTGTGGCAATTAGGCCAAAACCCCCCAATAACCCCATACCCACGTTGCATTTAGCATTACCATTTCTGTGGGAGCTGGTCCCATCGTAATTTCTGATTTACAAAGATGCTGAGGCTTTCCTCACAATTGGGAAAATTGTGTCCTCTGGACCCTCTTCAGGTGGGTGAACAGCGCATACATAAAATCTACTCTAACGTCCCAACTTCCCTATGCTTTTGGATACCTTCCTCTATAGTATACCTAGGCAATTCCGGCATTTCAACTTCAGTTAGTATAGGCCACCTTTCAACCTGTTTTAGCTACAACCCTTTTTAATCCCTCAGGCTAACACATTGAACCCAAAATCTATGCTTAGTCTATCCATATCAATAGATTCAACCTTATCCAACATTATATTCTTTCCATCGTGATCCCACCCCCTTAAGAGCCATTCCCACATACTCCCTAGAGTAGCAACTGGAAAAATCATGCAGCTAGTGTGTGTGTAGCATACCTCCTCATGGGTCACACTTTGTACCTCGCCCCTTGGGAGCTTCTGGGTCTCAAGTCTAGCTTGTTTCTAGATTTAGAAACAAAGAGAAGTGGCAGGGCTAGGTCCTAGGAGCATCAGCAGTGCTTAGGCAAGGCAAGAAAAGTACCTCAAACAAAGAAGTACTAACCACTTTAGGCAGAGATGTGGAAGGACTTCTTCCACTTTGAAAGAAGATAGTCGACTATAGGATTTTGATGTCCCCAGTTTGTTGGGATCTGCCCAAATGTCCTCATTCCAATGTTCAGGATCTCTTTCCTTATCAATGCATTCATGTTAGAAGACACACCCTGAGGCTGGGAATTCCGTTCCCGTTGAGATTCAGCCACTCATAGGATAAGGCTCTGGGTTTGGTTTTCGGATGTCTTGGCCTGGTAGCTACAGCAGCTGAAGATTTCTTTTAGGACAAATGAAAGTTTTCACGTTTTTTATACAAAGCTTTGGCTGGGAATTTGAAACCTTGAGCTCATTGTTTTCTTTCCTCTTTTCTCCAGGGCAGTCAGAAACATCTAACCAACTGCATTATACGTCTTCATTTGACAAAAATGTGTTACAGTTGCAAATACGTTCTCATCCAGAACCTCACCTTTTTAAAATTTATTGGGGTGACATTGGTTAATAAAATTATATAGGTTTCAAGTGTACATTTCTATAATACAGTCAGTTCTATCACCATATATTTGACCCATTTACCCTCTTCTACCACCACCCCTCGCCCCGTACCCTCTGGTAACCATTAAACTGTTGTCTGTGTCTATGAGTTTGTTTATTTGTCTTGGTCCTTTGTTGCTTTCAGTTTTACACCCCACATGTGAGTGAAGTCATATGGTTCTTGATTTTCTGTCTGACTTATTTTGCTTAGCATAATAATCTCAAGATCCATCTAT
>NW_017732638.1:236107-237982 GCF_001890085.2 Hipposideros armiger
TCATGGCCAGCTACACGGTGTGTCATCCAGCGTAAACTGAACACCATATTACTACCTGCTTTCTTGGACCACTTCTGGCACCAACTGTCTCAAGTTAGGTTTTCCAGACAGACTTTGAGATGGGATTAGGTATGCAGGGTACTTAATAGGGGTGAGCCCTTATGGAAGGGAGTGGTAAAGACTAGAGTTAGTTGGAATTAAAAGTCAAACTGCACTGGAGGTCTGAAAAAAAAAACCTCAGCCAATTCCATAGCGAGTTATAGAGGATATACAACTCATTAGAGCTGTCCCACAGACCAAAATGGCTGGGCCATTATACTTCTAATACAATCAATTATTAGATATAGAAGGGCATACCTTTGAGTGATGTGTCTCTGCAGCTAGGGCCAACTTGGAAAGAGCAGACAGCTGGCGACTCTATACTGACAGCATCCCAGTCGCTGGGACAAGTCATTCCTTAAAGGGGAATTTGGACATCGTATCAAAAGTAAAGGGGCCATCCTAACAGGGCACCATATAAGCATGAAAAAAGATTGCCAAAGTATTTCTGGTGTTTCCATCTTATTTACTGAGAACTGAAGAAATGGTCAAAGGTTGATAACCTCCAGGTCAGGTAGACATGAGCCCCTGATTTCTATTCATACTTCGTATGGTTATGCTCCTAGTCACACACTAATTCCATCATTTGAAATTACTTGACTGAGTCTGTGCTTTGCAACATAAAGAGGCCAAAGCAAGAGGTTTTGAACCCGTGAAAAACCATGAATCGTGGAAGCAGGAGGTTACTCTTATTAGAGAGACAAAACACACTGATAACTCACCAAGCTGCACTTGCCTTCCCCACAAAAACACAAAGTGAAATCAAGCTTGGAGCAGGAATGTCCCATCACACTATCATCAATTCCAAAGCTCCCCAAGAGTTCCTCCCAATTCAGAGACCCTTGTATTTATTCACTATCCTTTTAGACAACAAGTTTCTACATCTGCTATCAACATTTAAACCTTAAATGGGAATAGAAACATTTTTACTGCCAATCAGAACTTACGAATAACACAAGAGAATCAGTGTTCTCACATCTATTCAAGTAGCATCCCAATCAAAAGCAAAGAAACTCAATATTTTAATTTACATGTCAAAAAGCGATGCAAGAAAATAAGAACATTTAGCCATTTTGGAATGCTAAAAACATGACTCACAAACTTCCATTACTACCATTTCCCCAAAAGTTCAAGGACCCTAAATTAGGAACCAGTGTCCAAAGTTCAAGGAGTCCTGTTACAGACCTTCTATCCAGACTTCTGATGTCACCACAGACCTCAAGTTGAAGATAATCCTGTCCTGAGGTTCCCCTATATGACCACCACTAAACTTGCTTAGAGCCAAGAAACATCCTTCAAACTCTTTTCACAAAGCACAATGGTTATAAATTCCAAGATTCATTTTTGTGCCATTCTCATTTCATTTTCACGAGAAACTTTTCTTTTTCCAATGTCACATCTGTTCCTCACATTATTCTATGCATGCCACTTTCTCATGTCAATATTTACTTACAATATATTGCCTATTTTCTGTTGGACATCATACTTCTCTAAGTTCAGGCATGTTTCCATCAGGTTTGAAATTTTATCCTACTTGCAAGCTAATAAGTTTGCCACCATCCATGAAACAGGAACAGGCTCAGGACAAACTCCTCGGTGAGACACATAGGATTTTATTGCCCATAGCATAGCACAACAAGCAACATGAGCATATTGGTGCCATGTCCCCACGCCTCCCTATGTCCCACGGGAAAGGTGTGGCAGGGTCTTGGTAGATGTGACAGGCATCTGGGTTTGCATTACAACCAAAGAGCACTTAAGTTGGGGGTACCCACC
>NW_017732638.1:244444-245368 GCF_001890085.2 Hipposideros armiger
CTGCTAGGTGATGAAATAGGGTACCTAAACACCAGAGACCTCCCAGAAAATGAGAGGGGCCAATCTCATTCAAGAGTTGGGGAAGACACCCCCGAGGGACTGAATAAAATACTGACAGATTAACCAATAGGATTTTAGTTAAGTTCATGACTTTTGATAAAGGACTGCACAGCTAATCTTTCACGTTATACAGTCTGCATTCTCACGTGATTTCATTTTTGAGAATAGCTCTTTCTGGACATAAAGATCAGATCCCCTCCATCATGCTTTATCCTAGCAAATGACACCATTATTTACACAGAATCCCTGCTCAGAATCCAAGGAGTTCTGTGAATAACTTTTCCCCAGCCATCAAATCCAGTTGATTATGCCTCCTAAACATTCCTCTAACTAGTCTTATTTTCTCCATTTTCAATCCTGCCACACTGGTCCAAGCCACCATCTATTCATAACACTCCATTTTTATTTTCTGTGAAATGCCAAGAGTAATTTTTTAAATGAAGTTTGATCATATCAAACAAATCTTCTGTCACTCAACTATACTCAAAACTTTCATAATTTTCCTATTACATATAAGATAATGTTCAATATCCTTAGCAAGACCAGCAAGACAAGGATGTTCTCTAATGCCCCTCTCTGCTAGTTCAGCAAATGAATACGTTTTAAACATGGACCTGAACATTACAAACTTGAGTGTCCTTGAGAGATGTGATCTGTCCTCATGACACTGCTCAGTCTGGTGGGAAAAATAAATAAATACATGATCAAAAATAGTAACAGCAAGTAAGTGGGGGAAAATACGTAGGGTGATGAGCAAGGAATGAAGTGAGGTACCTAAGCTGAGGCAGCAACACTTCAGCTGAAACCTAAAGGATAAGAAGCAGCCTCAACCTTTGGGCAAGGAAAAATGAAGACACACGTGAA
>NW_017732638.1:245763-246674 GCF_001890085.2 Hipposideros armiger
AGAATAAGTTGGTGGTAAACATGTATTATCAGACAAGTGTCCAAAATCCTAGCTCCAACACACCTTAGCAGGAACTGGGAGGATGTATTACAAAAGGCAAGAGCAACACTTTGAATTAAGGTGTGCCTTTCATCCAGTTAGGAGACGCCTGCCTCCTTCAGAGGTGGCCCCTGGAGCCCAGAAGGACATCGGGCTGAAATGGCCCTGAGCCTTTGGGGCAGAGAGCATCAGGGAATGGCCAAGGGGCTAGTACTTGAAGTGCTTCTATACTTCTCCCACTCCACCGGGACCACACCATCCTGACTTGTTGCTACTAAATCTGGCCGTCTTTAAACTAAACAAGGTTTGAAAAGCAACTGTCAGACTGGCATTAGCTCTGCTCCAGCAAAGGCATAAGTAGTCCTAGCAATAAAACATGAGTTGAGAATAGTATAAGAACCTCAGCTTCTAAAACTGTCTCATTGTAAGCACACAGATCTATAAACTTCATGTCTATAGCTCACACCTAACATGGGAGAGGGAGTGTAGGAACTATGGGGTGGTTCCACCTTAGGACAGTCCACAGTGAGCTTTCAATTCAAGATTAGGCCTCATTCAAAAATCTCCCCACCAACATGAGGCAGACAATAACATTTCTTCTGGGTCATCCAGCAACTAACCATTAGTCAGCATACTTCCTTTCTGCTCCAAAGCCATATAAATCTGAAGAACTCTAGATCTAGAAAAACAAGACTCCCCTGAATACATTCTGCACAGACCTCATCCATGGTGAAACTGGTACTTCGTGTAATCACATCTACACTCACCCTCCGCAGGCTGGCTTTTTTCATGGAGGTGAACAGTCAAGAACATACTCTTCCAAAGTACTTTCCTACTGTGTAGGGAATTAAATGCCTTCACATCTGGGAATG
>NW_017732638.1:250554-251487 GCF_001890085.2 Hipposideros armiger
GGAGAGTTAATCAGAAGTAAGTGACAGCATGGATCAAGATGTAGATTGGCAATACCCAGAATATGGGCCAGGGGCTGGTTTTTCCACATCACATCAACACAGAGCTCACCCGGCTGCCTTGGCCATTAGCATGTCATTATGAACTAAGCAGATTTCTGTGTCCATTAGGCTGCTACTGGCTTCACCTACAGCTACTCCCTTAAGTGATCACTGATACCTACACGCAGCCCACAGGGCCCCAATAGGCCCCCATGCTTACTCTAGGAAGTAGGACTATTGTTCCAAGCAATAGGAGCCCCAAGGGAGCCCCTTCTTTTCTTCTGCCTCTTCTCAAGCTCAAAGTTGAAGACTTATTTTATCATGAGGCTAAAGCCCTCACTCTTCATGGGCAAAGCCACTTTGAATTCTCCACCCGTTCCCCCACACTTTGTGCCTGTAAGACGACCAGCACTGGACTACAACAGCCTGTAGGATATCCCAACCTGAGAACCTGGAAAGTGGCCTGAGAAGCTCCTCTCCAAGCACTGGGGTAACTTCTAGACTTTTTTTCTTTATTGGATTTCAAAGTTGCAGATACAGAGGGTAACCATTGCAGATTGCCTTCTCTCCAAGGTCCTAGGATCTTGAACTCTGACTAGAACAGAGAAAACAAATCTTTCATGGTGTCTACACCATCTGGGACATGGAAAATTGCATATTGAACTGTCTTATTTTATACAAGTTACAGAAGTCACACTAGAGACACGCAGACTATTCCTAAAATATGTGCTATCAAGTGTTCCTGATATTTAGACTCTGATGAGCTAGATTCTCCTACCTTAGTTTCCAGGTAAGATGAAAGAATGGAAGTTGAAAGACTAGCTGTCCCTCTATAAATTTTCACATCCTATTAGAATATAACTAATGCTAGTACTCCATGGCTTCTGTCTCACT
>NW_017732638.1:253197-254450 GCF_001890085.2 Hipposideros armiger
TATTTACATTACAATTCATAACAGTAGCAAAATTACAGTTATAGAGTAGCAACAAAAATAATTTTATGGTTGGGGGTCACCACAACATGAGGAACCTGTATTAAGGAGTCACGGCATTAAGAAGGTTGAGAACCACTGGTCTA
Organism: Hipposideros armiger; assembly: GCF_001890085.2. Lineage (NCBI taxonomy): Eukaryota > Metazoa > Chordata > Mammalia > Chiroptera > Hipposideridae > Hipposideros > Hipposideros armiger. Next base: position 253,341 of record NW_017732638.1, read on the forward strand.
GATAGAGTCAAGAACTTGCTTCCCATGTTCTGTAATTCCAGAGAGGATCCCAACACAGGGCTCCACAAGCAGAGGGAGGTGAGTTACCAGATATGTATGTTTCCACCAGTCTGTGTTCAATTGAAACTAATGTTACATGTTCCATGAGACCTGAAAAAATGTGAATGCATTCTCTGCACATGTCAACTTAATGTTGTCTTATGCTAGACCAAGTCAGAGAACTGAGTTTTTTGCACTTAGTTCAACACTGAACTGAATTACCTTGAGCAGATGTTTATATTTCCAGATGTGGTAATATTCAGATCATAGCCTGAAGTTGGTAAAAATCATATAGGATTATAAGAACTGTCTTGACTAATACAAAGCACTTACATTTTTATCTTATAATTTCCCAGCTTTTCTGTAAGATCCAAATTTTCAAAAGTTTTTTGACCAAGTAAAATATAAGATATTCCTCATGATCTGAACTCACCATTTGTAATTTATGATTGGAAGAACGCATCTGCCCAAGACTCACCATGCAAATTGAAAATGCACTAAAAGGACCTTTGGGTGCACAACAGCACATTCAGCTGCACATAAGTGCAGCGGAAGATGGCAACAAGCTGAACAGTGACAGCCTGATTGAGGCTTTCCCTGAAGTCTGGAGATGAAAAGAAAAAAAAAACCTCTCCTAGTCTCTTCATTCCAAACACTGTTAAATCAAGAAGCAGGTCCCCAAAACTGGAGTGCCATGAGTTGTCATGAATTTCAAGAAAGACCAGCTGTGTAGTGGGTTTTGTTTAAGATGGCCACAAAAGACCATGGGAGATTTGCACAGAAGTAATTAAGGAAGTATTCCAAGAAAAACAATAGCAAGTCAGGATAGGGGTTGAAAGGTAAGCAAAGGAAGACTGATCTCTAGAAAAATCCTTTTCACACTATTCTGCATCCAGTTTCCATAGGGGAGCACTAGGCTAAGTCACACTCAGTTATGTGTTGGGCTTTCAAAGTCATGTATCTAAAATGGGTTCCAGGGCCGGCCGAGTGGCACATTGGTTAAGAGCTGGCTTGGGACGCCACAGTGCCCTGGTTTGGATCCCACATATGAGGGCCAGTGACACTGCCCTC
>NW_017732638.1:254606-267453 GCF_001890085.2 Hipposideros armiger
ACTGATCTGCCTCGCCCAGGAAGAGCGCAATGATGGTGCCAACTTGGGCCAGTGAAGCAACGTCCTCCACAACTAGACTGAAGAACAAAACGACAGCAATTTGTCTGTTCCCCTTCCCCCAATTCCCCAGCACTCTTCCCATCCCCCCAATTCCCCAATAAAAATCTTTAAAAAAAATTTATTAAAAAAAATGAAAATAAAATAATAAAAATAAAATGGGTTCCAACAGGCCTAAAGCTACAACTGGTCACTCTAAGCACCTCTTGCCAATATCCAGCAGGCAAAGGGAACAATTACTGTTATGGCAGCAGTCATTGACCCTAAGTATAATAAAGAAATAGGTTCCTGCTACAAAATTGGAGAGTATGTCTATACTTGTGGGGTTGACTGAGGGCCTCTTAGTGACACTTGTTGGTGACAAGCACACTTATTGCAGTATCCATGTCCTGACAAGAGCAAGGTAACTAGGTGCTCAGACCCCTAATGGATGTATGTCTGGGTATCCCTACTTAGTAAGCAACTAGATCAGCAGAACAATTGGCAGAGGATAAAGGGAAATCTAGGCTGGGTAAAGAGGGAGATGATGAATATCCATTACTGCTTAGGCACTTGTTGCAGCTGTGAGGATAGTAGCTTGCCACACTAATATCATTGTAAGTTCCTTTGAGAAGGTTCATTCTTCAAGATGGTTACCAGTTAAGACAAACCAAGTGAACTCAATATGGGCACAAGTGGTTCCAAATGTGTAAGTGGTAGATGGAGCAGACACACAGCTCCTTTTAACATATTTGCCCAGGCCACCCAGAGACCACCCACAGACAGTCTCACTCACATGCCAGTGGGTGCTTGTCTCTCTGACTATTCTAACACAGGACCATGCTTACCTGTGTGAGTCCTGGAGGGAGTGTCCCAAGAAGAACTTTCAGCCAGTGTACAGAAGGAGTGGGTGGCCTACCTTTTACAAGTCTACCTCGATCATTCCTCAAAACTGACACACCAGGGAGTCCTCAGAAGATGACTCAAATTGCCCCGAGTGGTCACCTACTCACTAATGTATTTTTACTGGTTTACCTGCCATCCCTGTCTCACTTCCCTAACTCCCTCAACTGTGCTTCTCCCCAGTACTTTACATGCACCTAAATCTTGTCTCAAGGTTAATTTTGGGGGAACCCAAAGCCAAAGGACTGAATCTCAAATGGTTGATTTTACTTGAAAATAAGTTTTAACCCAGGTAGTTTTTTAATTGAGTGGGGCTTAAGGGTAGACGTTGTTTTAGATAGAGAAATCAGTATTTGTAGTTTTTCCTACATATAGTAGAAAAGCATTTAGGCATGCAAAATATGACCTGTCTGCTTTTTGCCTCATCAAAGTGACTAGTCATGCTGCTTCATTAAAGACTAAAGCACAAAAAACAAATCTGATGGAAAGGCAGAAACCACAGAGTCCACCAAGACATGAATGCTGAAGTATAGAAAGCTAAGAGAGACATGGTCAGGCCACGGGGGAGGAATCTAAGCACCTGTCCTTAAGTCTTGTTGTTCTGTATCTAGACACAGTGGGAAAAAGTAACAAGTCTAACAACACCTGCAGTTGCAACCAGACATTAGAAGAGGTAGGCAGCTTATGGAAACCCAAAGATGAACTCACATCAAAGTAAAAGAAGATCAGAGAAAAACCATGGCATGTTTTCCAAAAATAGCCAGAACCCACTGGTTCTCAGATCTGTCCCTTTCAATCTCTACAGCCAATGAGTACCCAGTGCCTTTAGTGTTCCTGTTTATTGAGGTGGGAGTGACTAGTGTATATCCCCTGGGCAGCATCAACACAGTGGACCACACTCGATGGCTCCTTTCATGAGCACCTGCCCCTTCCAGGTGATGATTGCTTCCCTATCCCTGCTGTGGTATGAATCAAGGTCTCCAAAGACTTCTACATCCTAACTCCAAGAAGCGGTGAATACATTAGGTTACGTGGCAAGGGGGAATTAAGATTGCAGATGAAATTAAAGTTACTAATCTGTTCACGACAGAATAAGATTATCCTGGATGTTCCCAGTTGCATGGTGTAATCATGAGAGTACTTGAGCATAGAAGAGAGAGGCAGAGGAGTCAATGTCACAGTGATGGGGTGTAGAAATAATCAACCAGTCATCACTGGTTGTAGATGGAATAGAGCTATGAGCCAAGGAACACAGCCAGCTAATGTACCTGGAGAAGTCAAGAAGACTGAGTCTCCCATCTAGATCCTCCAGAAAAGAACGCAGCCCTGGCAACACCTCCATTTTAGCAAAAGGAGACTCATTTCAGAATTTAAGGGGTTTCAGAATTTAAGGTTTAGAGTATGATTCTAGCTCATGAAAATTTAGGTTTATGCATAAAATCTCTGGAAAGAAAGGAAAAAAAAGGTGATTTCTTCTAGGGAAGGGGAATCAGGTGGTTAGGGAGAAAGTAAGAAAAGACTAAATTTTTCAGTAATTTATGTACATGATGCACATAACAAAATTCAAAGATACAAGAAGGTATATAGTAAGAATTAAGAGATCAAAGCAAGCTGGTTTAGAAAAATGTATGTTAGAGACCGAGGTCCAATACCGATAATATTAAAAAATCTTGCAAGGAGTCAAAGCCTTGGCATGGTTAATCTTTAAACAAGTACCCACGAAGCATACAAAAAGAATGTACTCAATTCACAAGTAAGTAAAATATGCCCTCCTATTCCTCATTGAATGATGGAAGGATTAGAGAATGCTCCTGAGTTCTAGCTAGGGTGCAGGAACACATGCAAACATATTGCTAATGCAGTTATAAAGAAGTTACTGAAAAGCATTGGAAAGCATACCTACATTTTGATCATTCTACTCTTATTACTTAAAATAGTCTCCCACATACAAATGAGATCAGGTGCAGCGATAACCACAAGGACTTCCATTCAAAGCTGCACAGTCGTAGCACTCACAGTGCTGCTGCTGGGGCAAAATAAAGTCCCTCAACTCCAGACAACTATTCCAGCAAACAAGAAGACCGAGTGACAGTCAGAAGTTGCGGAGCTTTCCCTGGAAAAAGAAATCAAGTGCCGGCAAATTAACCAATAATTAAATGTATGTCTCATTCAATCAAGGACTGTATAGAGAATCTCTCACCCTATAGGAGACTCCGTTGAGTGGTTTCACTTGAGAGAACAGCTGCCTTTGCACAGAAACCAGATCCCCTCCACTATGCCCTCTCCTGGTATTAACACAATCATCTTCCAAGATTCCTGCTCAGAAACCTGGGAATTCTGTAGGTGACTTTTCCCTCACCCACCACTAAGTTCTGTTGATTACATACCTTCTCACTGGGGACTACTGGCCCTCCTAATGGTTCTCATATCTGTGAATGCTGCTGATATTCTGGCCATGGTCCCTATCTCGACACTGGATGCTACCACAGATGACCCAGCCACTCCCGCCACCCCTAAAACAATCTTTCTGAAGAACCACTATTTTTCTTCAACCAAATGGCATTAACAGCTAACAGTTGTCAACTCTCAGCCAGTCTAAGCCAAATTCTACCTCTTCTGGGACAAAAAAAACCTCAACAGCAAACCTGAAAATGGGTATACTTCGAGTTCTCTGTGCCTTTTTGAACATTGACCAAGTTCCCAAAGAACCAGAAATTTTTAGGGAGGCATGGGTCATTGGTGAGTTGCTTGTCAAGGCTGTGGGGCAGTTTCTGTAACAGTAAGCAAGGAATTGGTACCCAGTCCAGAAGATTCTAAATGAAGGTCTAATTACAACTAGCAAGGTGGAGGAACTGAGATTAGAATGCAAGTCTAATTCCAAGAGTTTCTAAATTTCATACAATTCTTTGTTTTTATTGTAGCTACTAGACTATTTGAAATAGGAGGCATCTCCTTGTGCTAAGAGAACAATTCCCAAGTATTAGGAGGATGATATGGTGGGACAGGGGTGGCCATCTCAGGTTCTGCCAGGCCTAGCGAGGCCCTGGCATGCCTACTATCTTCTCATTCTTATCTGCTCCCTGGAAGACCCTTTTATTATACCTACTTCTCTACCCTTTCCCAATCCCATTTTCAAAAGACAATGACAATGTTTCTTAGCATATTAAGGCATCCATGCTAACTGGGTCCAAATACGCTTTATCCTGTTGGTGGGTTAAAAGGAAATTTCCAATAATTCTAGGTTAAAAAGAACAGTGGGAGGGCCGGCCGAGTGGCACGTTGGTTAAGAGCTGGCTTGGGACGCCAGAGGGCCCTGGTTCGGATCCCACATATGAGGGCCAGTGACACTGCCCTCTACAGCTAAGATGCTGAACAACAGCTCAACCTGGAGCTGGGCTGCCGTGAGTCACCGGGGATGGCGTAGGCCGCAGCCCCTGTGGCAGTGGGTTGCCATGGGCTACCGTGTGTGGCCAGCAGCCAGTGTGAACAGCCAGCAGCCGCCATGAGTGGTCGTCCAGAAGCCGGCGACTGATCTGCCTCGCCCGGGAAGAGCGCAGTGATGGTGCCAACTTGGGCCAGTGAAGCAACGTCCTCCACGACCAGACTGAAAAAACAGATGGACAGCAATTTGTCTGTTCCCCTTCCCCAATTCCCCAACACTGTTCCCTCCCCCAATTCCCCAATAAAATCTTAAAAAGAAAAAAAAGAACAGTGGGAAATATGTGGGCTGGTGCTACTCAGGATATACGCCAGGGGTTGGTTTTTCCACATTGCATCAGCACACAGCTTACCAGACTGCCCTGGTCCTTTACCATGTCATTATGCACTAAGAGCAGATCTCCATGTCCATGAGGCTGCTACTATAGTGCATCACTGGCTTCGCCTAGGAGATCCACCCTTAAGAAGTCACTGGGATCTCTACAGACCGCACATGGCCCCTGACAGTTCCCCCATACTTACACTAGGAAGTAAGTCTATTGTCCAGGCAATAGGAGCCCTTGCCGACTCCGACTCCTCATCTTCCCTTTTGCCATTCGGAATCAAAGTTGAAGACTTATGTTATGAGGCAAGCAAAGAGTTAAAGTCCTGGCTGCTCACTAGTAGAGTCACATTGGGTTCTCTCCCCCTTGTAACTATAAGAAGACCAGCACAGGATTGCAACAGCCTAAAGAATATGCCCAAGTGGCCCCGCACAAGTGGCCTGTTGAGCTCCCCTCCAGGCACTGGCACAAATTCCAGCTACTTTTCTTCATTGGGCAGGCTTTTCAAAGTGGCAAATACAGAAAGTAACCATTGCAGATTGCTTTCTCCCCAGAGTCCTAGGACTTGAGCCATTTCACCAGGACAGAGAAAACAAGTCTTCCATGGGGGCCAAACCATCTGGGACATGGAAAATAACATGTTGAACTATTTTAGTTTATTTGGACAAGTTACAGAGGTCACACGTAAAAGAAGTTTCCAAATAGGATGCAAGTTAAAAGAATAGTTGTCCCTTTGTACACTTTCACATCCTACTTAGAATGGAACTAACTCTAGTTCCTCGTGGCTTTTGTCTCACTTGCCAAGCATCCAGGAACTAAAGCTCAGATTACATTGGGGGCTCTGAGGGAAAAGCAGTGGGGCTCAGAAGGAAACCTATGCTGAGCACATCCACATGTAAAAAACGGCCAGACACTAGAAAGGGTGCTCAGGTTCACCAGGTCACTGCATGTGGAGAACTTGGAAAGGTACCACCCAATCCCACTTCAAGAGCCTGTTTCCCCAACAGAGTTTCTTTCTTCTTTCCACTAAACAGCTTCTGTTTCGCATCATTTGCAGAAATTCATTTTCCTTTTCACTTAATCCATTATCTTTTCCCCAAAACTCCTTCCATCCAGGGCTGTATCACTGGGATATCCCTTAGGAACAAGTAGTCCATCACTGCTGGTTTCTTCAACCCAGGAAGCACCTTCAGAAACAGTTCATCGGAAGCTCCAAGGAGAGCTAATAGAGTCTGCTCTACATGAATCTTAAAGGGGCAGGTCCTTAGAGCCCACATTTTGTGTGCTGTAGCAGAATTTTAGAACTTCTGTAGGAGGGGAATGACACCTAAAGACAGGGAAGGAAAAATGACAATTTGATCTCCAGATTCATTATTTCTGAATCTCCCCTGTGGCAAAGAATGGAAAGGGTAGTCCTTTGTACGTTTCAAGGTTTTATCTGCCTTTGGGCGTAGAGGTAGCAGATGAAGATCTGCTGATGCCTTTGAAGGCATGTTCTCAAATAGGTATGATTTCTCCATATAATATCACCTGAGAAAGAAACCAGAGAAGGAGGAGGAAGAGAAGGAAATGGCAGGTTGTCAAGGAATGTTGACCTTCAGGGATGTGGTCAAACATTCTCTCAGGAGGAGACATAATGCCTGGAACAGGCTCAGTAGGGTTTGTACAGGGATGTGATGTTAGAGATCTATATCAACTGGTCTCCTTGGGTCTTGCTGTCTCTATGCCAGACCTAATTACGATTTTGGAGCAAAGGAAAGAGCCCTGGGATATGAAGAGAAAGAAGAGAGCATCTGTACCCCCAGCTACATCTTCACATAACACCCAATGTTCGTTGCCAAAGCCAGGCCTAGAAGATTCTTTCCAGAATGTTCCATTGGGAAGATATGGTAGCTGTGGCCATGAGAATTTTCAATGAATGGGAAGGTAACAGGGAGTATACAGGGCAGAACAGGTTTCATGAGGGACCCATTCAAACTTGGACAACTACCCATAGTATCTCACTGACAAAATAATCAAGAATATAAAATATCTTGGAAGAAAAATGCACTTTAAGTCAATTGCTTTTGCAAAACAATGTGTTTCTTTCAGCAAGTCCCACATCAGTATTTTCAACCTACATATCTTCAGAAAATTTAGGAAATCACCTAGCGGAAAGTGGCACGTCACCTAGTTCATGCTACAAATAATCATTCAAACCACTTCTAATGTAGTATTGAATTAAACTGAAATATTTCTGAACATCAGAGATTGAAAAATATAAAACCTTCTAAATGTGATCAATCTGAGAGGCCCTGTAGCAAGTGTTCATTATAATTTCACCGAATAATCCCTCCTTGTTCAAAAGTTTATAATTTTGAAAAATATGGGAGGATCTTCAACCACCTTTCATTGTTCAATAAATATGAGAATAGGTCATTTGGAACTTTACATGTATAATATTAGGGAGGCCTCTGGTAAATTTTTAGGACTGAGTCCTCACTAGACTATTTATAATGAAGAGAAAACTTATGAGTACAATGAATCTAAGAAAAACTCTAACCAAAGCACAAATCTTAAACATCTGAGACTCAGTTTCCAGAGAACTATTATAAATGAAATAAATGTGACAAGACTTCCATCAAAGCTCAACCCTTGTACATCAGAGTATCCATTTTGGACAAATGTAACGAATGTTGCAAGATATCACCCAAAACAATATACAGACTTAATGCAATCCCCAACAAAATCCCAATGGCATTTCTCAAAGAAGAACAAAAAACTCATCAAATTTGTATTGAACAAGAGACCCTGAATAGCCAAAGCAATCCTGAGAAAAACCAAAGTTGGAGGTATCATACTCCCTGATTTCAAATTATGCTACAAAGCTACATTAATCAAGACAGTATGGTACTGGCAGAAACAGACAGAAATCAATGGAACAGAATTGAGAGTCCAGAAATAAACCCACATGTATATGGGCAACTAATTTTTAACAAAGGAGCCAAAAACACAAAATGACCAAAAGAAAGCCTCTTCAATAAATGGTGCTAGGAAATTGGAAAGCCACATGCAAAACAATGAAACTAGACTGCAATTTGACACCATATACAAAAATTAACAGGGCCGGCCGAGTGGCGCGATGGTTAAGAACTGGCTTGGGACGCCAGAGGGCCCCGGTTTGGATCCCACATATGAGGGCTAGTGACACTGCCCTCTACAGCTAAGATGCTGAACAACAGCTCAACCTGGAGCTGGGCTGCCGTGAGTCGCCGGTGACCACATAGGCTGCAGCCCCTGTGGCAGTGGGTTGCCATGGGCTACTGTATGTAGGCAGCAGCCAGCAGCCGCAGTGAGCAGCCGTCCAGAAACCGGCGACTGATCTGCCTCGCCCGAGACGAGTGCAATGATGATGCCAACGTAGGCCAGTGAAGCAAAGTCCTCCACAACTAGACTGAAGAACAAAAAACGACAGCAACTTGTCTGTTCCCCTTCCCCCAATTCCCCAGCTCTGTTCCCATCCCCCCAATTCTCCAATAAAAATCTTAAAAAAAAAATTAACTAAAAATGGATCTGAGACCTGAGATAAGATACTTAGAAGAAAACATAGGTACTAAACTTATGGACCTTGGTCTCAGAGGATTTTATGAATTTGACCCCCAAAGACAAGGGAAGTAAAAGCAAAAATAAATGAATGGGACACTATCAAACTAAAAGGCTTCTGCACAGAAGAAACCATCAACAAAATGAAAGACATACTGAATGGGAGAATACATTTGCCAATAATACATCCAATAAGTGGTTAACATCCAAGATATATAAGGAACTCAATTTACCAAAGGGAAAAAAATCCAATTAAAAAATAGGCAGAGGACTTGCCGAGACATTTCTCCAAAGAGTACATACAGATGGCCAATAAACATGAAAAATGCTCAATGTCACTAATCTTCAGAGAAATGCAAATTAAAACTACAATGAGATATCACCTCACACCAGTCAGAATGGCCATCATTCTCCAATATTCCCTGCTCAGAAACCCAGGCATTCTGTGAATGACTTTTCCCATACCTGCCACAACCACCACAAAATTCTGTTGATTATGCAGCTTCCACATTCCTCTAACTAGTTTATTTCCTCCATTTCCAACCCTATCAACCTCATCCAAGCCTTAAGTCCCTGACCCACAACCCCAACAGTGAAAAATGTGTAGGTTGGCACTTTGGCAGTCTCATATTCTAAGCAAATTACAAGCCTAAATGTAATCATGTGGCCTCCCATGACAGGTAGAAGCATAAGAACATGAAATCACTGTTAAAAATGCTGAACATGTCAAACTATGTCTGGAGACCAGATCTAACCTACCACCATGTGACCTCTACTTTACAATTTAAAGTTTCATACAAAAACTACCCTTCCGCTTTTGGATAAAGCTGTTTATGGGCCAACAGTTTTGTTGTCATTCCTGCATGGCAATATTTGACCCGAGCTGAGTAGCAGCTGCTTACAGTCATAGAATACTTTTCTATTGCTGTCTAATAAATAACCCCAAACTTAGCAACATAAAACAGCCAACATTGATTGCCTTACAGTTTCTAATGGTTAGGAATGCAGGCTCAGCTTAGTTACATGCCTGAGTGAAGGTCTCATGAGGTTACCATCAAGGTAGTCAGGGATACATTCTCATTTTAGGCTCAACGGGTGGAAGGGCCACCTACCACCAAGTTTACTGGCAAATCACAGGATGTCTCCTTTCAAGCTCATTCACATAGTTGGTGGTAACCATTAGTTCCTCATAGGTCAAGAGAAGGGTTTAAAAGAAAAAGATCGGGGCAATGCCCCAATGACATGAAGACCCGAAGCGAGGATTACTTGGAGGCCATCTCACAGGCTGCCTACACCACATGAACTGTGCTTTCTCTCAGTCACCAGGTCTTTTCATTCTTTGTCTTGCATGTTGCTTCTTGGATTATTTACCCTGTGTCACACCTTGGAGACCTCCAAGTTTGGACATTACTTTGAAGAGCATGAAATTATTCATCTATGAAGGGACAGAGACTCAAAGTCATGCTTAAGATAAATTGGCTTAACATGATTCAGGAAATGGGCCAAGAGTTGGTTTTTGCACACTACATGAACAGGCAGCTTCCCAGAACCCCACTGCCCATTACAACAGCATTATCAATTCAAGAGCAGATTTCACTGTGTGGTAAGCTCCTACTGTTGAAAGTCATAGGAAAGGATCTTTTAAGTGAAGCCTAAGAGATCACTCTGGTATCTACACACAGCCCACATGGTCTCTCTAGGCTCTTCCTTCTATTCCTTCCTCTGAAGTCTCAGGCAAACAAAGGGTTAAAATCCTGCCCCCCCCCCCCCCGCACCTCATCATGAGCTGAGCCACTTAGGATTCTCTCCCATTTGTACCTGTGGGGACACCAGCACAGAACTGCTCCTGCCTGTAGAATATCCCACCAAACTGAGGAGCCTGAGACAAGGGGCCAAAGTTCCACTCCAGGAACTGGGAAAAACCTGGCTTAGTTGTTCTTCCTTGGATTGGCTTTTCATCGAAGGGGTGAGATGCAGAGCTTAAAGATTAAGAGTGGCCTATGGCAAAGAATAAAATCGTACCATTTGCAACAATATGGATGCACCTAGAGAACAGTATGCTAAGTGAAATAAGTCAGATGGAGAAAGACAAATACCATATGATCTCACTTACATGTGGAATCTAAAGAATAGAATAAATGAGCAAACTAATCAGAAACAGCCTCAGAGATATATAAAAAATACAGAGGGTTGCTAGATGGGACGGGGGTGGGGATGAGGGAGAAGGTTAGGGGATTCGAAAGTACAATCGGTAACCACAAGATTGCCATGGGGATACGAAAGACAGTTTTGCAAATATAATCAATAATATTGTGAAGATTTTGTAGGATGTCAGATGGACACTAGTCTTATCAGGGAGACCACTTCATGGACAATGTAGATGCCTGACCACTACAGTGTACACCTGAAGCTGAATAATGAATGTCAACTATTTATAGATAGATAGATAGATAGATAGATAGATAGATAGATAGATAGATAGATAGAGATATAGTCACAAGATGTGGAGCACAGCATAATGAATCGAGTCAGTGGAACTGCAACAGCTATATACGATGTCAGAGGGGTAGTAGATTGGGGGGGAGTTATCACTTTGTGAGGGGTGTAAATGTAAATGTTACATTGTTTTCAACACCTGAAACTAATTTTTAAAAAAAAGTGATCTATGGCAAAAGTTCCTGGAGTCGACCTACCTTTGACCAAAGGCAGAGAAAAACCTTCTGTAGCCTCAACCTCCTGGTACTAAGAATAGCATAGCATGTTGGATTATCTTAGTCAACTTGTACAAGCTACATAAGTGATATTTAAGAGAGGACTACAGACCATTCCAGGTAAGTGTGCTCTAAAATAGCCCTGAAAATTGGACTCCTATGAATTTGATTCTCCTGCAGTAATTTCTTGATTCCCTAATTTAGGTAGGTTAAAAGAATGGAAGTTGGTAGTATCCTACTTTTCTGTACACTTTCACATCCTATTTATTATAGAACAAACTCTAGTCCGCCATGGTTTCTGTCTCACTTGCCAAGCACCCAGTAACTAAAGCTCAGATTCCATTTGGGGAGCTCTGTATGACAGGCAGTGGTCTTCATGAGGAAATATGTACTGAGCACATCCACGCATACAAGCAGGCCAGAAACTAAAGGATAGTCAAGGTCACAACTTCACTGGCTAAGGAGGACTTGGAGATACACAACCAGATCCCACTTCAAGTAAGGGCTATTTGCTCCAGCTGCTGGGAGTACTGTCAGCAGCCTCCAGCTGTCATCTCCATCAGGGTTTGAATCAACTGCAAAAGCATGCTCTTCCCATCAGACCACATCCACTTACTGGCTACAGAGGTGTGCAAAGGCCAGCCATTTCAGGCCACCATGGAACAGCTAGGATGGAACATAACACATGCCAGTGCCCTGTGAACCTAATGCCAGGAAGGATCCCAATACAGAGACATAAATAAAGAGTAGAGCTTCCAGATAACCACATTCCCACCAGTGGAGCCCTCAGAGGTATATTGAAACTGTCTCTACGTCTTCTGTGCGACCCGACAAAATGTAGATGCTCAAGTAAGTTTAATGGTGTCTATGAATTACACTCAACCAAGGCAGAGGACTGGGCTTTATACCTAGACCAACACCACACTGAATTACCTTAAGATGTCTACCTGTAACTTCCAGATGTGGATTCAGACTAACTCTAGTACCCAAGGCAGTAGAAATCATTGAATTCTGTAAGAACTGCATGCACTTTAGTGTTCTTAGTTTTCCACCATCTAGGGAAGGGCCCAAAAAATACCTTGAATCAAAGTTCAATCTGAACTCATCTTTTGCAATTTGTTTTAACAATGGGTAAACATATTTCTATCCAAGACTCATTATGCAAATTGATGCACACTAAAATGAACCTGTGGGTGCACACCAGCAAATTCAGCTACACACGAGTGAAGGAGTGAATGGGCAGCGGGCTGAGGCCTTTTCTTCTGTTTCCCACCAAGTCCACATCTAACGCTCACATTGTTTCATTTACTGCACTTTATCCCTTATCTTCCCCATATAAGGAGAAAAATTAGATAAGCTCCAGAGGCCTAGACAGGGAAGAGTTGTATGTTCAGGGAGGAGTTGTATGCGACAAAACATCCTGAAAGGTGAACCCATAGAAGACACACTTAGCCATACACTTATTCTTTCAGGTGTATTTTCTCTATGCACAAGAGGAAAGTGTGCAAGTGTTTATAGAATAGGAAACATACTGCTAGAGCACAGGTACTTTTGAAAACGTGCTATCGTCTGCTATTGTGACACTCGGTCCACTCACCAAGGTGGGTGCCACGGACACATGATAAGAGCTAACTCTGCTTCTCTGGGGCACTTGGCGCTGAGTTAGCCTTTACAGCCTGTTTTCCCCACTGAGGTGTTCTTTCTGCTCAACAGCTCCAGCTTTGTCTTACCTGCTTGAGATCCATTTTCCCTTTAACTTAACACATCCTCTTTCTCAAATACTCCCTTCCTTTCAGGACTTTATACCTGGGATATCCCTTAGGATAATCTAGTCGAGGGGTCGGCAAACTGCGG
>NW_017732638.1:270058-272752 GCF_001890085.2 Hipposideros armiger
GCTCCTTCTCTTTTCCCTTAGAGAAGTTTGCTTCAGGAGATTCTTGCAAACCCAATTCTGTCTTGGCATTTGCTTATCCTAGGATTCTACCTAACTCAAGAAATCACCAGTTTTCCCCCAATGTTGGCTCATGACCCTAGAAACCATAAGTCCCCAAAACTTCCAGTGTTAGGTACCTGGCTCTGATAGAGACTTAGGGTCCTAAATTCTCACCAAGTTTCTGGTCTTATGCCAAATACAATCCATGCTGATCTAGCCCAGTAGTTCAGATTTGGGGGTAAAGAGACATCTGATTATGGGAATGACTCCAGAAAGTTTGGAGAAGACATGAGATTAAAGTGATGGAAGTACCAACAAGTGCATTTCATGCCCTGCTCTAGTACCTATAGATCCATGTTCAAACCAGGAGAGTTCCAGTAGCAGAAATAAGGGCCATGACTACAATGAAGGCAGGCAAGTGGCAATAGTTCAAGCAGAAGTAAAGGGAGCTACAAAACAGATAATGCTCACAGCCAAGGACTCTTCCTCCTTGCTGGGACCAAGGAATTTCCTCTATATCCTCTGAGATCAGAGCCTAGGGTCACACTGAGGCCTCAGACCCTGTTATCCACTGAGAACAAAGAACTTCCCCCTGACCACCAGGCAGCCGTATCCCACATCCGCTCCATCATGTGGTGATAATGTCTGAGATTCTCTAACCTGCTTCAGAGAAAGAGATTCCCCATCTCATGTAACACTGCCAAAAATTTTACACACAGTGTGGACGTGGCTTCCGAGCTGAGCTCCTTTACTTTCCCCACGTAATCTGGTCCTCTCAGGTCCCCACTAGAGAGAACAAGAACATTCAGTCCTATCGTGTCCTAGCAGGCAGTGCTCTACCCAACTAGCTTCTGATATGTAAAATCAAATGTTTTAAGACATCTAGCCATCACCTCTTTCATTCTTACATTCCCTCTATGTTAAGGTTTAATTTCCTCTAAGGACCCAGATCTCAGACTGTTTTGGTTATAGAGGGTGAGCAGGTGGTATTCAAAATGGAAGAGGAGACTTTTGGTTTCCAGTGCCACAAGTATGGGCCTGAAAGTCGCCACTGTCCTAACAAGTGGAAATCTGAACAGATGAAAAAAAAAAAAAAGTCAACTCTTCCTGAATGTACACTAGGGAGGAAACAGCAAACCTCTGCTCCCTAGATTGGCAAGACAGACAGGTGAATTCAGGGAGTTTCTGTTTATTGAAGCAGAGGCTCACAAGGGGGAACTGAGGCAGGGGGGAAGGGGAGGAAAACTAGCTTCTGGAAGTTAAATGCAGACAAATCTGAGACTAAAGAACTCCAGGGGGACCCAGCCATAAGGAACCGTCATAATATCATGGCATTTACGTCCAGGAGCTCAACTAGGTGCCCACAGTCAGAAACTGAGACAAATCCCCCACCTGTTTCTGGCCAAGGGAGGGGAAGAGGAACCATTTGAAATATCCCACAACACTATGTTGTTCTTAACAAAGCCTGCGCTCAGGGAACACTAATACACCAGAGCCTCCCTGGCTGGGGGCTGGGGCATTATCAGAGCCTCACTGACCTGAAAGGGAAATACCCAACTTCACCCCACTCTAGCCATCATGACCCACCTACAACCTACAGGGACTGAAAAACAACTGATATACATGTGTGAACTTCATAGTTCCAAGGAATAGGATCACTGAAACCCTGAGACCTAATTATATGGAATGCTTCTTCCAGACCTTACCACATTACCAAAGTCCTATTTACAGCGATTCCTTCTACCCAGTACATGATGTCTATCATGAAAAAAATTACAAGGCTCTCTAGAAACTTCTCAGCATGCCCCTTGTTGAAACTTTAGAGAACTCCAGAAGATGCTGCATTGGGTCTTGTAAGAGTTCACATGTTGTTCTTCTTGTGATTAAGCCCAAAGGCAAATGTGCACATGATGAGGGGTCACATTCCTAGGAGAGGTATATATTGGGTTGTCAGAAAAGTCATGACGCATTTTTGCAATGAAAAACAGAAAAAATACCTCATGACTTTTCTGACAACCCAATAGAAAGGTATAGCGTGAAGGAGGCAAAGACCCTTACCCCCCACCTATTTTGTCCTCTTCCTCTAACCACAATATCACTAGTGAACCATGTTGAGGTCATGCTCATCTCCCCTCAAGTTCCTTTTACCGTTTTCTCTGTATCCTCTCAGCTGTGCTTCTCATGTGACTTCCAGAGCCAGCCTTAGCATCTTTTGCAGATCACTGCCCTTGGGTCATTTGACCTGTTTTGCATGTACACCCAAAGATCCAGAGGTTCCTGAGGGGTTATACTTCCCTCCATCACTGAATGAGGGCATTGTAACTATTGACAGTCAGACAGACAACTTTGAAAGCCCCAGTCCCAACTGCGTGTAGCTTAGTGTTCCTCCATGGGATCCAAGCGAATAATATAATGCCCAGGGTTTTTCCAGAGCTCAGTCCTCTTTAGCTTACCTGCCAACCCCTATCCTGCCTCCCCTTTCCTGTTTTCTCCTGGGGAATACTTCCCTAATTACTTCTATACAAATCTCATGGCCTGTTTCTGAGGAGTTCAAAACTAAAACTACCACATTTGGTTTCATTTAAACCATGGTCTCATTCATGACAACTCATAGCATTTCTCATTTTGGTGATCTATTTCTTGATTTAGTAGTGT
>NW_017732638.1:273835-278887 GCF_001890085.2 Hipposideros armiger
GCGCAGACCCCAGGACGGGCCGGCACTCTACTTGGTGAGAAGTAGGGAAAAAGTTTTGGGGAATTGTACCGGGGTATCCGGAGAATAACCTTACTAACTAACTCTATGTGTGTGTGAGTGTGTATGTGTGAGTGATTGATTATAGTTTCAAGGTCTTTTGATCGCGAAACTTGCGTGGGCTCCCACCTGCGGTTCCGTACTCTGTCGTAAGGCATAACGGTGACTGGGCATTTGTCTTTTGGCATCTGTCCACCGGTATCAATATTTTTGTTCCTTTTCCCTTGATTGGAACTGAAGTATGACCTATACTGTCTCCAGCATCCTCTGCCATATTCACCTGTTTCTCATCTATAGGACTCAACTTGATATCACACCTTTGCTTCACCTTCTCTTGCCCCTCCTACTTCTCTACTACCCTATGGAGTTTTACTTGATTGTATATCCTCACTCACAAGTTTTCATCTTAGGGTCTACTTCTACAGAGCCAAGCTTATCACCCATTCAACACTTCTAGCCAGACCCTAACCCAGGTAAATCTTTCACAGACAACACCTGCCTCACACCACAAACCCCCATGTACTCCAAGGTAGTACCATCCACCCAGAAGATACTGCCAACAACCTGGTCAGTTTGTATCTGAGCACCCTCTACTGGGCTTCTATTTTGACAGCAAGGATGTGACCCTAGAAGGCATGAGCCACTTTCTATGGGATCTAGAAGAAGTTGTGAAGACACTAAAGATATCCTGAAGTTGCTAAGTGAGTCCATCTGATGTATCCTCTTCCCAGAATAAATAGAGTCACACCCTGTATGCCTAAGATCTGAACTTTACCCTCGTGGATCCATATACCTGGGGTTCTGCAAACCATGAATGTGCCTATCCCTGTGATTACCTGGAACACCACTTCCTGGAGGAAGTGAAAGGCCTCAAGAAGCTATTTGCGCCATCTGGTCAGGTGGTCATCTAAGATAAGCTCAGACTAGGTGGGACATAACTTTAAGAAACTCAGACATGACTGGACCACCAGAGCTTAGCAGCCTTCACTGTCAGCTTCCCCAAGTTGACTGTCCATTATCTAGGATCTTAGTGCTTTTGCATCTTGGACTAATTTGGTATGTTTTAAGTGGAATCAAATCCATCCTTAGTATCTCCAATATCGTATCACATACGTCAAGTTATACTTTGAATTAAAATAGCCATTATCTAGTATTTTGCCCCAAATAGCTACAATACTATCTGTTGCCTTACAGCTATCTCCATGAACCGCCCTCCCCCCCTCCCCCAATCCCTGACCTAATGAGATCTTGAGGGAGTGTCTCGGAATGCTGAGACCTGGTGGAATGATATCGGTCATCTCCCTTAATTGTATAGGACACTACACGATAACGCTGTCCTGGGAGCTGTGCAGGCTGTATGAAGGCATCGATAACGCTGTCCTGGGGGCTGTGCAGGCTGTATGAAGGCATCATACATGTTGGAATACAGTGGGAGCTGATTAATGGAAAACAGCCTTAAGGCATGTGACACATGGATCTTTGAGTAATCCAGTTTCTCTTCCTTTGATTTTTTCTCAATAAAAGCCATACGAAGACCCGATTCAGGGCTCAGTCTTACAGGCTGTGTCCCTTGGTCTCGTTCCTAACTGACTTCTGTCTCATGAGTACTTATTTAATCTGCGTCTCTCATGTCCCATTTGCCCTTGCCACGCTGGATGTGACAACTAACTATAGTTAATGGGAAGTAGTATGGCTCCTGTGACCATTACACCCTAACACCCACTTAGAGAAGGGTGCTTCCTGTCCCTACAATTTCAGGTCCTTCAGGATTAGAGGTTCTGATCCCCAAGAGATTAAGGCTTCCACCAGCAATATAGAATAGGTTCCAGGAAACCTAAAGCTACAATTGGTCATGCAAAACACATGGCAGCAGGCAAAGGGAGGAATTACTGTTATGGCAGGGATTACTGACCCTGAGCATCATTATAAAAACATAGGCTTCTGCTAAAAAATGAGGGACTATGTCCAGACTTGTGAGGGTGATTGGGTGATTTTTAGTGCCATCATGGGTAGGACAAAACACAATTATTGCAGCGATAATGACCTGACAAGAACAAGGTAACCAGGTGCTCAGACTTCTTGTGCCCTGGACACCTTAATGGTTAAGCATTCTGATCCAAACTATTGATAGAGGCAAAGGGGAATCTAGAATGAGTCAAGAGGGAAATGAATATCCATTACATTACTAAGGATTAGTTTCAGGACAGTAGCTTGTCACACTAATCATCTTATTTTACGTTTCCTTAAGGTTGAAGCAAGATAGTAATCAGTCAAGACAAGTGAACTCAATATGGGGCACAAGCAGATCCAAATGTTTGAGGTTGACTGAGCAGACACCTTGCTCCTCTTGCTTATTTGCTCAGCCCACCGAAAATCACCTGCCAACAGTTCTACAAGCCAACTGCTTTCCGTTTCTCTGCTAGTGTTCTGCCATAGGACCAGCTTGCCAAGGGTGCTGGGGGTGAGTCCCCCAGCGAGAACTCCCAACCAGTGAGGGGAAGGAGTGGGTCCCCTGCCTCCTGGCAGTCTACATAGATCATTCCACAGAACTAGCCCACCAGTGGGTCCTCAGGAAAATTAGCCCAATTTGTCATGGAGGTCACCTACTAATAGTTAATTGGTGTACCTGCCCTCCCTGTGTCACTTCCCTAAATTCGCTGCATTTCCTAGTAACACCTCCTCAGTGAGTTGCTGACACCCAAATCCTTTACTCCAGGTCCGCTTTTTTGAGAACCCTGACTAAGCAAGAGTTAAATCTTAATTGGGATTAAGGCTATCCTTAGGTAGAAACAGTCCAAGTAACTCAAGTAACTGACATTTAACTGCAGCTCAAAAGTTGAGGTCATGTTAGAGGTCATGTTAGGTAGAGAAGGGATGTAGGATTTTTGCCCACCTTAGCATAAGATAAATTTAGGCATTCTAGGCCTGTGTGTCCGCTTTTTGGCTCTCATATGCATGTGAACAGTCTTAGCCATTAGGAAAGCTGTGTTAAGTAGAGCAGGAAACTTGACCTTGTTCCTCCTTTTCCTTTCCTGTATTTTATGGAAGCTCCTTTAGAAGTGAATTAAGGGAAGATTTGAAACCCATAATCTGTTTCACCCACAGTGATTTTTCAGTTAAGTTATGCATTTGGTTTTACATAGAAGAATACCAGTTTGGCTTAAAGAGATCAAGGGTAGTTTTCCACATCCAGCAAGCCTGGAGATGAACCGTTATTGACAGTTCTGCTGCTCCATGGTGTCTTCAAGCACCCACACTCCTTCCGTCTTCTCCTCTATCATCTTTTGAATGCTGACTTGCCAACATGCTTTTAATTTGGGCCTAATATGGCGCTGATCTCCAGCATCNTGGCCCTTGAATAATTTTTAAATTGTTGTGAGGGACAGGATTGGCTCTTCCGTCTCAAAAGTTTGCCGACCTTTGATCTAGTCCATCACTGCTGGTTCCTTCTACCCAGAAAGCCCTCTCAAAAAGCTTAGTGAGACCACTTCATGGACCATGTAGAGGCTTGACCACTGCACTGTACACCTGAAGCTGATGTTGAATATTGTATGTCAGATATAATTTAATATATATAATCATAGGATGCAGAGTATAGTGTGGGGAGTGGAGTCAATGAAATTGTAATACATATGTATGACATCGAAGGTGGGGGAGCAGTGGATTGGGGGAGGGAGGTTGTCACTTGGTGAGGGGTGAAAAGTATAACTATTGCATTGTTTTGTACACCTGAAACTAATAAAAAAAATTTTTTAAAAGCTTAGTGAGGTTACAACTCCACTGAGGTCTCTCAGAAACAGAGCTCCACTGTATGATAGAGTGCTGCCATCTCCTGGCCAAAGTGCTAAATTCAGTCTCAGTTTGTCTACCCCACAGATCACCCTTGGGACTTGTCTGATTTCCCCACCTCCACTTCCAACCAGGAAGGGAGAGCAACTCAGGGCCACCCACATCTTACAAGGCATAGGTCTTAGAGAATTACTTAATAGCAATGTCCTATGGACTCAGAAACCTCATTGTTTCAACTCCTAAAGCATCTCCCTCACAGATAAAGATCAACTCAAACAGTCTAACCTGCTTTATTGATCCTCTGGTCAAGTGAGCCATGTGAAGAGGTCAATGGAAGTGTTGTCTAGCTTTTAGGTGCAGACTTGCCTCCACACAGAATACAGACTTGATTCTTTTTGTCAGGGTAAGGTTAGTTCCTGAATGTCAGAACATGGAAGGCAGAATTCTCACGGAAGACTTATTATAAATACAGAACATCCCTTATATATCTGAGTGGAGATGAACTCTGCTTCCTCCAAAGACAAACTGACAATTGAAAGGCTACATAGAACTGTTAGGATTCTTTTGGTTGCAAGTAACAGAAAACCCAAACTATATTGTCTTAAGATGGGAATACATTGGCACAAACTGAAAAGTCTAAATTTAGTGTTGTCTCCAAGTGAGACTGGTTCAAGAGGCTCTACCTTCTACCTTCTGAGAAGTTCCAGGTTCCCACTTTATGGTGGCCAGTACTTTACCTTGTTATATTTGATATATTTCTTCCAAATGGCCTCCTGGAGAATAAGCTGCTCCTTTACAGCAATACCTCCTTGGGTTTTAATGGATTATTAGATAGCACACCCATCCGTGAACTAGTCACTATCATCATGCGTATGTTGGTAAGGAAATTGACTACCCTAAGAAGCTAAATAAAGTTAGACCTATAGCTGAGAATAGCCAAGGAGAGCGGGAAACAGGCACGATTTCCGAGAAGAAAGGCAGGGGAATGTGTAGCAGAAAATATGGGAATAAATGTTGAGGAAGGATCTGACAAGTCTCTTCTCTAAGACTCAATTCTAGAGTAAGATGATTAGCCTTCCAAGTTCACAACTCCTTTCTGTTGGGCGTTTCTACTCTGCAAGTCCAAGTCTAGCTTACACATTAGTTACTATCCCTTGAGACCCGTAAAGTTGACCTCCCTGATTAAGGGCAAGGGGGCAACAAAAA
>NW_017732638.1:285327-293197 GCF_001890085.2 Hipposideros armiger
AGGGAAATGAATATCCATTACATTACTAAGGATTAGTTTCAGGACAGTAGCTTGTCACACTAATCATCTTATTTTACGTTTCCTTAAGGTTGAAGCAAGATAGTAATCAGTCAAGACAAGTGAACTCAATATGGGGCACAAGCAGATCCAAATGTTTGAGGTTGACTGAGCAGACACCTTGCTCCTCTTGCTTATTTGCTCAGCCCACCGAAAATCACCTGCCAACAGTTCTACAAGCCAACTGCTTTCCGTTTCTCTGCTAGTGTTCTGCCATAGGACCAGCTTGCCAAGGGTGCTGGGGGTGAGTCCCCCAGCGAGAACTCCCAACCAGTGAGGGGAAGGAGTGGGTCCCCTGCCTCCTGGCAGTCTACATAGATCATTCCACAGAACTAGCCCACCAGTGGGTCCTCAGGAAAATTAGCCCAATTTGTCATGGAGGTCACCTACTAATAGTTAATTGGTGTACCTGCCCTCCCTGTGTCACTTCCCTAAATTCGCTGCATTTCCTAGTAACACCTCCTCAGTGAGTTGCTGACACCCAAATCCTTTACTCTAGGTCCGCTTTTTTGAGAACCCTGACTAAGCAAGAGTTAAATCTTAATTGGGATTAAGGCTATCCTTAGGTAGAAACAGTCCAAGTAACTCAAGTAACTGACATTTAACTGCAGCTCAAAAGTTGAGGTCATGTTAGAGGTCATGTTAGGTAGAGAAGGGATGTAGAATTTTTGCCCACCTTAGCATAAGATAAATTTAGGCATTCTAGGCCTGTGTGTCCGCTTTTTGGCTCTCATATGCATGTGAACAGTCTTAGCCATTAGGAAAGCTGTGTTAAGTAGAGCAGGAAACTTGACCTTGTTCCTCCTTTTCCTTTCCTGTATTTTATGGAAGCTCCTTTAGAAGTGAATTAAGGGAAGATTTGAAACCCATAATCTGTTTCACCCACAGTGATTTTTCAGTTAAGTTATGCATTTGGTTTTACATAGAAGAATACCAGTTTGGCTTAAAGAGATCAAGGGTAGTTTTCCACATCCAGCAAGCCTGGAGATGAACCGTTATTGACAGTTCTGCTGCCCCATGGTGTCTTCAAGCACCCACACTCCTTCCGTCTTCTCCTCTATCATCTTTTGAATGCTGACTTGCCAACATGCTTTTAATTCGGGCCTAATATGGCGCTGATCTCCAGCATCGCAAGCACACTGCAGGCACAAATATAGGAAATAACTAAAGCCTTTTCTATTTGATTTTTAATCAACTAAGAAATAACTTTCCCAGAAGCCATTCAGTAGTTATGTTTGTGTCTTAGTTCTCACTTTCCTTGGCTCTTTTGAAGCTAGATGTAGCAATACGTCTCATTTTCACAGCCTCTTTAAGGCCGAAAAAAAAGGGGGTGCTGGGTGTGACTGCTACATTAGCCAACCAATAATAAATACTTATGGAGGTTCTGAACCTAATTGGAAAGGCCCAAGTTTAGAGGAGGAGGTTCAACTCTACTCTGAGGGCACATAGATCCCTACTCTTAGTAACTTTCTTCAAGGCAAAGGAACCACAAGTGCCACAACTACCTATAGACCAATGTTAGTGGATTCTGGGTGTTGGGGACTAGGCCCAGCACAAGGCCCTCCCCCTTCTGCCCTCTTAGAGATCACCTTGAAGAGCCTGCCCAGAAAGCCCCAGCTAGAAGAGGAACTCATTATGCTATCACCCATGCTTTGTTTCAACTGACCTCAGACACTTGACCCAGTAGGAACAGTCACAGCATAGCTCAATTTCCATGTAACACAATATTGCCTAAGGATCACGTATGCAAGTACAAAGCCCACACCATGGACTCAGGCTTATCAGAAGGCCCATGGTAGAAAATAAGAGGGAGTTACTTCCTGCTACTTCTCCCCATCTCCTCACCAGGACTGCCTGAGTAACCTCACACCCAAGCCTTCTGTTTACATTGCTACAGCCTAAAAAAAACAGAATACAGAGGGTTTTTTTACCAAACCTTGTCCAGGCTAAGCAGACAGCCACACACTGCTGCTTTACCTGGATGCTGGTGAGGTACTAAAGATGCTATCAGCCTCAGGGGCCACATCCTGCACAAACATCAGAGTGACAGGGGCTCCATAGGCACATACATTTAGTGATGTTTCAACATGAGGTTTCTTCAGTTGTAGAACTCCACTTGGACCTGACAGTACCAGATGTCTGACTACTACACTCAGAGCCAGACTGAGCCCTAAGCCAGCTAGCTAACCTTAGAGGGGTGCTAGTGCCCACCATATATCCCCATGGGCAGCATCAATATTGTAGACTGTACTCACATGACACCTTTCATGAGCATCTGCCCCTTTCCAGGTGGAGATTGCTTCCGAAATCCTTCTGTAGTAGATAGTATGATAGCCCCCAGAATGTCTACATGCCAACTCCCAGAACCTGTGAATATATTATGGTTACATGGCAAGGGGGAAATTAGGATTGCAGGTGGAATTAAGGTTGCTAATCAGCTGACCATAGACTAGAAAGATTATCCCAGTGGGACTAATATAATCATAACGGCCCTTAAACATGGTCAAGGGAGGCAGAAGAGTCAGTGCCAGAGTGATATGACGTAAGAAAGGCTCAGCTAGCCATCACTGGTTTTAGAAGGAAGGGGGCCATAAGCCAAGGTATACAGGCAGGCTATAGTAGCTGAGGTCAAGCAAGTGAATTGGATCTCCCATCTAGAACCTTAAGAGAAAGCAGCTCCACCTACATCTTCATTTTAGTGAGATGCATTTCACATTTGAATTCCCAGATTTTAAGATAATAAATCTGCTATTTTAAGCCACTTTACTACATAAGCGACATAGGAAACTCCTGTCTTCTTTCTAGTAGGATTCAACAATCTGTACGAAAAACCTGGCAAACAGAGAGAGGCCTGTTGAGCTCAAGTTTCTGCTAAGGCGTGACTGTCTCCACTGCCTCTGCACTTCCGAGCAGTACTAAGCTGGTGGTTCATCCAGCAATGGGGAGCTTCATAATTACAGCCATCATCACCATCGTGACCACCTTCCGCTCAGAGCCTCAGACTCACAAGCAAAGACACCCTTTAATGAGCCAGAGTGCTGCCCTAAATGGACATCTCCCCAAATCCCAAGCCACGCAACCCATACTACCCCAGAAATAGTCCCCAAGAGTCCCATATACAAACGCCGATTTGGATCAGTGAAGAAAGCACTTGCCAATTTGATCATTGTAAAGGCAATTCATCCATTAGAAAGTTTCAAATCATAAGGAAATTTGCATATCAATGAATGGTTCATGTAAGGAAGTAATAAAAACAAGTTGTACAAGTGTATGAGGCCTATATATAGTGTTTACATTACTACTTGAAGTCTGAAAACAGCACATTTTAAGATCAATGAAAAGCCTGCTAATGCAGTGTTCCAGATATTGGATAGCTAAATCTCTTCGACTTTTAATAGATATTAGGTCTTTTCACAAAAGCTCCTCGAAACTCAAAGTGGATTTCTTTGTGTTGGGACGGGGTCCAAGAGAGAAGTAAAGCCAGGCTCTCGGCCCTACATGGAGAAGTTCTGGCTCGGCTATGTAACCCACACATGTGCAGGACGCATTTCTACGTAAGCACTTATGTAACTAGTTGGCCATCAGCTACTACTGTTCTGTATGCTGTAAAGCTGTTGGGGCTGCTCCAGCAAATGCAGCTGCTGCTTCTCGTGTCTCAACCAGCCACCTCAAGAATATAACTGGTATAACCCCTCTCTCCATGGCTCCTTTGTCCTTCTTTGGCCTCACTGTATCCAGCGTTCACCTACCAGGAACTGAACTCCTGCGTTACACCTGCCGATACAGTGTGGGATGCTTTTTGTTGATTTTGCTGTTCAAGGTTGTTTCTCACACTTGGCTAATCCATTTGACACATTTAAGGTGATATTTTCCTTTAACAATACTACACCAACCCATTTATCAGCTGTGATGGCTTTTTTGGGGCTGTTGACAAGGGCAGGCCATAGTCCCCACTTGTTCAGACACTGCCTATTGCTGTGAAGGTTTTTGCAGATGTAAGTAAAGCCCATAAGCAGTTAACTTTAAGGAAATATCTTGGACAATCTCACGAGCATGATGTCATCAGTTGCATCACCTTAAGATCAGAGCTGTGGCTTTCCCAAAAAAAAATTACCTGTGGACATCAGCTTCACCTGTGCCCATGGGTTCCATCCTGATCATGCTTTTCCTCTCCTGACTTCCTATGGACAATAGCTTTGGTCTAAACCCTTTAGTTCTCAGCCTGCCTGTGATCTTTTCATCTTGACTGCCTGCCCTATTGATTTCAGACGTGCTCCGCCAGCCCCCACAGTCACATAAGCCAATTCCTTTTACATCTATGTAACATTTATACTATATATACATATGCATATGTACACATACACATTCGACTGGTTCTGCTTCTCTGATTGAAACCTGACTTTGGAAACTCCCAGTCTTGAATGGGGCCCTGAATCAGAGGGCTCTGCAGCAGGCTCAGGTCATGGGTCTCATGACCAAGAAGAAACAGTGCAGGGAGGGGTAAAAAGTGGTACATTCATAGTTGGACTTGAAGTCCAGAGACTGGGAAGAAACAAGAAGCCTAAATGCCCTTTTACCTACCTCTTGTGTACCAATTCCTTACATTCAGCTCAAACCTATGTCTTGGGGACAGGGAGGAAGAGTAATTTGTCAGGTACCTAGAGGAATAGAATTTGAAGATCAGAAAAAAAATCTAGGTAAGAGGCATGTGCATCTACTCAAGGGAATAGGCACAAAATCTGCATATATATGTGTCTCATATCACTGACAGCAACTAGTATAGAGGCAACACTGATCAGGGATGCTGAGTTACATGACCTTAGACCAAGGACTCATTTCAAAGTTAAGTGGGTGAGACAACAGACACATGACCATAGTATCTACTTGTCTTTATATATATACACCCCATCACCTAGAAGGTGGTGGTCTTACTGATGAGTCTTCAGGAAGGCACACCTACAACCTAAGTTGACAGCTTAGTAACAGCCTATGGGTCTTTGACACTGTCCACCAGAATGCCCCTTACAAGCTGAACCAATAGCTACTAAGTGGTGCTTTGTTTCCAAATCCATGTGTTACATGTATTGGTGACAAAGCAGTAGACGTCAATTTAGCCCCTCTCACCATCACTCCCAATGGTCTATGTGAAGTTGTGCTTGAGGCTCTGAGTGATTATATGTTGTCTTCTTTGAGAGAATAGAGAGCTTCCAGAAGACAGAGTTCTAATAAACCTTGAGTTAAGAAACTTTTTGGTCATTTGGGCTCAAACCAGTAACACAGCAGCAAAGGTAAGGGTTTGCTTTACTGACAAGCATCATCAATCCTGATCATCATGTGTTTGGGTAGCTGCTATTAAATGTTGACAGGAATTAGTATGTCTAGAACTCAGAATCAAAAGAGTGTCTTGGCACTCAGTGAGAATGGGCAAACTGCAGCAACCATGGCCTGATAGTTATGGTAACTAGAGGTTCAGATAGGAGGTATGAAGGTGTGAGTATTCCATTGGGCTAGAAGTCTAGTCCACCATAAATGCTGGCCAAGGATAAGGGGAATCTATAACGAGTGATAGAGGAGATAAATAATGTCAATTACATCTTTGGGCCCAAAAGAAGCACAGAATACAACTTCCAACCAACCCTGTTATTTTAGGGATTGTGGCTGGGAACCACCTTAAAACACCAGTAACTGACTATACTCAAAGGCAAGACAAGGCAAGACAGGACATGGATGACCAGCTTTCTTGAAACTTTTTCATTTATCTCCTTGACAGAGTTAGTCTGCAGCTGAAGTACAGTTCCACCACTTCCTATCAGCTTTCTACCTTAGGCACCCACATCTCTCTGATTCTCTACCCAAGGGTTTTCTTCAGCACCACATGACCTTTCTCAGCCTGCCTACTGGCTAGCCTGCTTGCAGAGACAACCCTCAACCAGTGAACAGGAAAACAGTAACTGGGTGATAAGGGCTTTAACTTCCCCATCCCTCTGAAAAGTAATTCTGACACACATTTCATGGTCCCTCAAGTCCCCAATGGGCTTGTGCCCCAGTTACCTATAGCAGTTAGCCTCTCATTGCGCCCTTGCTGGCTTTACTCAACCTGCTGTCACTTTCCATACTCCTTCATTTGTTTTCTGTGACCATCTCTTCTCAAATAAGTCACTTAAATCCTCATCTCAGAGCCTTCTTTTAGAGAAGTCCACACTAAGTTACTCAAAATTGCAATACAAAAGTCACATGATTGTTCATAAATTACTATCACTAATAGTTGTCTTCATATGTTGGGGACAGATGTGGGAATGAACTGGAAGCATCAACTACAAACTGAAGGGTGGACAAAGTGGCAGAAAAATCACTGGCATTACAGAGATGAGTTTTCTTCAGTCCTATCCATTGCTGTTGTCTTGAGCAAGCCACTTCAACTTTTCATTTAAAGAGGTACGTTTTATTCTTCTGTGAATTCCCTCTTCAAAAGAGGCAAGCATAAGAGAAAACTTTAATGCTCTTAACTTCAACATTTTAGGAACAAGAAACTTAGGGGTTCATTAACAAGGAAGTTAAGAATGTTATCACTTTCACAGCCATCAATAATGATTTACATTAGCATGTGTAGACTAATAGCTCTGTGCCAGTACCTAATGACCTTGCCACAAAGGCCACATATGCAAGACTTGAACCACAGCTCATATGAGCCTTAACCGAACACACTTTGTGAACCACCTGAAACACGAGAACATGAAGAGGCTTATGAGGAGCATCCCATCACTTCCTTATGTATTAAGGGGGCTGTCATGAGACAGTTGTCCAGTGCCTTCATAGACTTGTTGAAGTATGAACAGCGTTCATGGAAATCAGCTTTTACTAAGGAGTGGGACAATACCTCAATCAAATAGCTCTGAAAACAGATGGCCTCAGAACATCAGGTTCACCTCTGTCTCATAGGCTAGAGTCAAACCCAAGAGGCAAGAATCAAGATTATGAAGAGCTAGATCACCAACCAGTATAGGTCTCTCCTGAGAGCTATGCTGCTAAAGAGGAGCAAGACAAATGAGATAAGCCTTGAATCTCGTGGTAAAGGCCCAGATGGAAGTGCTGCAGGTGCATATTTTGGTAATACTCAGTGGTAAGCTTGAATGATTCAAGTGAAGAGTTCCTTGTTACCCAGCCACTAAACACGGCCTGCTAAAAGAGGAACAATGCTAAGTTGGCCTCTTCTGATTTGTGAGGCAACATACACCACAAGTAGATGTGCTACTTCAATTCGCAAAGTAACCTAAAAGCTTGAGGCCTTGAGAAAGCTTCACAGCAAGTCCAGCTTTGTCTGCATGTTTTGAAAAATAACTCCTAAAATTTTGTAGGCAGCAATTCAGAAAGTCACTTTCCCTAATAAGGAATGGCTTACATGTCAGGTACTTCACGATAATAAATTTGAGGACTCTTCAGTACTCCCTGTAGATAACATGGTTGACAAATTATACAAGTACTGTGACAAGTAGGCCATTTTTTTCCTACAAGGATCTTGCCAAGAAAAAATCAAAGACTAGCCAGTGGTTTGAGTATCAGGTCCAAATATGTTCATGTCTAGTTGAAGAGTGAATAGAAAAGACAAAGTGTCCTGAGAGAGGTGAGCACAAGATATATAAGGCAAAGCAATAGAGTAAGCCACATGTTTTAAGTAGAATTTCCCATTGCTGCAGTTGAAGTGGAAGAGTGCCGTGGCGCAGTCTCCTTTTGTTTTACCAATATTTCTGTGCCTATGTCAGAATATTAGTGGTGATCTATAGCTTCCTGGAGATGTTTGGCCGTGCCTAGAGTT
>NW_017732638.1:296482-302698 GCF_001890085.2 Hipposideros armiger
TAAGCACTAAACCTAACATGGGAAAGGAAGCTATGAACACCATCTTCAACTCGCACTATGGCACATAAAGCTTTTCAATACCCCAAGACCTTATCAGACCAGACCCAACAGATATCACAGCCTGTTCTCCCAGGAGATTATCGAGTTAGATGCTTGTCTATCCTGGGAAGCCAGGACCACTGTGCTCCCAAACCAGCATATCTGGGAAGACATGCTTATCCAGAATTTCTATACTAGAACACATTACAAGAACCTGACAGACTATTGCCCAAGAACACCAGACTCATTTTCATAAGCAAAAGGACCTGGCTGAGTTCCAGGTCTGTCTAATCCCAACTTTACAGTAACTGCCTGGAATAATGGCCTCCCTACTCTGAAGGAGAGCCTGACCCTGCTGCTCTGCTGGAGCCACAAATTGTCAGGAGCACCTGGGAGCCTGGAAAACCCGTAGCCTGGCCACAACCCTTCTGCACACCAGTGTGGAGCCAATGTGTAGCTGTTGTGCCTTTCCAGGCTATCTTATCATGGCACCACAGCAATTCAGATCCCAGGTTGGTGTTTAGGTGCCACACCCCCTTTTCCCCAAGTGGTTCTGAACAAATTGAAAACTAGACCAAAATCATAGATTCAGGCTACCTGTGTTAATTACACTGGATCAGAGAACCAAGCTTGGAAGAGATAGTCCCCCTGAACCAGACTGAATGAACCTTCAGACACAGGTGGAGAAGGCCTGGTTGTTTTCACCTTTTCCACAAAAACTGAAGAGGGCAGATAGCTCTAAAATCTAAAGAGGGATTCAGCTACATTACGCCCATGAATTGTTCCCAGTTTCATTAACCCAATTCTTCTTCCCTTGGATAAGATGGAATAAGGGGGAGAACAATAAACCATTGAATGGATGGATGACATTCCTCTGGGAAACATTTATTTAGAAGAGGTCAAGAATAAAGGAATGGAAGAAATCTTCCAGTGAAACTCCATGAAGTCAGGGTGGGGGGATATTCCTTGCAAATTCAAACCTGTGTCAGTAAAAGCTGAAGAGAAACAGCAGGCTGCAGGTGAACCAGGTATATAAAGGGGATCAGTGAAGGGGACCAGCAATAAAGATCTGTGAAAGATGACCAAGCTTCCTGTCCACAAAAGATAGCATTAAGGCAATAAAAAAGTTAGACTTAAGATACCAACTCCTTCCTTCTTCTCAACTTCCACCAGTCAACCCTCACCGAATCATCATGAGAGCCTGGTGCCATCAATTAAAGGTGGGCACCAAAGGTCTGAAATTAGATGCACATAAGAGACTCTGTGAATGTGCTTACCCTAATCAAAAGGACATTCCTGTCACAGCAAAGGAGGCCAAGAGTCTGAGGAACACGACAAAGAAAATCAAAGGGGGAAAATGACTGGAAAGTTCTGATCCCCCTGAAGTGACTGCTTCCTCTGAGGAGGGGCCCCTGCTCCCCTTGAGGGCATAGACAAGCTGTCGAGACAACTTCTGCCTCGGAAGCCATGTTTGCCTCCTGGGCCAGAATTGCAGCCAGCACTGGCAAGATGGAAGCAGTGGAATCTCCACAGGAGTCTTCTGGTGTCAGGTGGTGTGTGGTCCACGGGCAAAGTCCTTGCACACACACAGGGTTAGGTTTACCTACAAGTTTTGTGCTGAGAAAGACTGCGTTCCTGAAAAACAAGGAGTGTGTGCACTCTTGCTTCCAGCCTGCCGCTTTTCATCCCCACACCTGCAGGACAATACGTTGTGCTCCAAATGTGTTCATAAAAAAAAAAAAAAAAAAAAGGCTTTAATGAAAAGCTTCCAATGAAATTACAATGCAGGGAAAAGGGGTACAGCTATGATTATAATTATCAGTCGAAAGGTGACTATAATCACCTCCATAGTACCAGTGACAGCTGAAACCTAAACCGTTCCACACCCTCCATGCTTCCTGCTTACAGGGTACACAGGCCAGAGGGTTTCAGGTGTTAATCTCAGACCCACAACAGTCCTGCTGCTTTGTGGGTTGGAGTACAGAGACTTGCATTTTAAATGGAATGGCATTTCACAAATTACCATTCATTTTGGTTAGTCGATGAAAACGTCGTTTATACTACCAAATGATTGCCCTTCTGAAATAGAAGCGACCTCAGCTGTTCTTTTCAAGTGGGAACCTGAGCTGAGCACTGAAGGGGTTGAGCGCAGAAACAATCGTGTGCTCCCATGCTGGATTTCCTGCATGAGAATTCTGACTTCGTTAGGGACTGCCACCTTCTATATCTAAGTTTAATGAATTCAAACTGGAGTATTTTAAGCCAAAGGGAAAGTTGTTATTCTCTCCACTCCCCAAAACACATTCTTAATTTACAAAACATTTTTCAAAGTTTCTTAACTTGATATTTATACAGTGAGTCTCTGGGATCAAGACACAGGGCATTTTGCTGGTATTGTTTCCAGTTGTAACTATTTTGTATATATTTTTGTTGCTTAAAATTGTTAAATGTTACTTCTGAGTTGTAAATACATAATATGTTTAAATGTGTATAGAAAATAATATTCATTGCAAGCAAATTATTAATATTCTTATCTCAGGATTAAGCCAAAAAGCATGATTTTCTTAAAACCATTTTGATATATGGTTGACAAAAAAGTTGTACCTATTTAATTTATACAACTTGAGTTTGATTCATTTTTTTTTAAGATTTTTTTTTTAAATTGGGGAATTGGGGGAAGGGGAACAGACAAATTGCTGTCGTTTTGTTCTTCAGTCTAGTTGTGAAGGACATTGCTTCACTGGCCCAAGTTGGCACCATCATTGCACTCTTCCCGGGGGAGGCAGATCTGTTGCCAGCTTCTGGACGGCCACTCACTGCGGCTGCTGGCNCAGTCTCCTTTTGTTTTACCAATATTTCTGTGCCTATGTCAGAATATTAGTGGTGATCTATAGCTTCCTGGAGATGTTTGGCCGTGCCTAGAGTTCACCTTAATTTTCACTGTTCTTTGCATGTTCTCCCTGTTTATATTTAATAAGGTTGTCAAGGCTCTTTAGTTTCAAGATACTGCTCACGTGGCATTTCAAGTGTTTGGAAGGAAGCCTCAGGCATTCTCTAGTGCCTGCACAGTCTCTCTAGGTAACCTTATTGACCCGTTTATTCCTTCAGCTTTTGAAACCTTTGCTATTGCTAACTATTGACAAATTCCCTCTATTGAACTCCCTGGAATGGGCTCCATTTTACTCACTGGAACCTACCTGATACAGGGTGATGAAACCCACTCATGGAGCACCACAGTCTATAATGCTGGTGTAGAACTGTCTCTTTGAGAGCACAGGGAACTTAATAGTCATGAAGGATTTAAGGGCTCTCCTGCCTTGACTCTGGCCACAGCCAAGACACTTGGAAAATGGAACCCTGTTATTCTTGTTCTCATTTTAACCCAGTCCACTCTAGCATTCACCCTTATTAAAGCTGGATACCCCCAAGACTGTGGAGGTGGCCGTTCCTCTAGCAGTTTCCTGAACTAGGCCCTGCTGCACTGAGCTTAGTAGAACCCAAGTACTCAACATAATAGAAAGGGCGAAGAGTGATGTCTATCTTCATCCTGGAGTAGGTCTATCTCCAGGGCCACCTCACTACCTACCAGAGCTTTAGGAAACAGCTAAATAGTGTGCCAGAGTAAGCACCAACACAAAGGTGGGTCTCTACAGCCCTCAGCTCATTGAAGTTGAATCACATTCACACCCCTGAGTCTGGTATAGGGAAAGCAGGTACCTTGAGGCATCCAATGGTGAAAAATAACATCCCCAAGAAACTAGTGGGAAATTAAGAGTTTTTTTGTGAAAGGAAGAGCACCCTACAAAGAGTTCATCCTAAGAAAACTGTCCGAGCCTAGAGAAGCCTAGCACCATGGTTCTAGTAGTAAGTCTAGGCTATTAGTCTACAGTGCCCTGCATAGGCCTTTATCTAGCAGATCCAATGGTGCCAGAGGTATTTGTGATGCATAAAGATTCTCTATAAATCCTTGGGAAACCCTAATAGGCAAGTTAGAATGTAGATTCTCTAGGATTCCCTAGTAAGGCCAGATCTTCTACAGCACAGCACTACTCTCCATTTGAGAGACAGATCATAAATTATACTACTGGGCTCTCGTAGAGATTTAGTCTTGAACATGACACCATCATTGGAACCACCCATGATGAGCTCGATTTTATTGGATCTAAATCATAAGATCAGGTAGGACAATAATTCTTTTTATTCCCCCCCTTTTCACACAATCTTTATTTCTTTCTACTACCAAGACAATATATGCTGATTGTAGAAATTTTGGAAAACAAAGCATGACCAAAAATAAAAATCACTGATTCTTTGACTACCCAGAGATATCCAGTATTAGCATGTTAATATACATTTGACCCTTGAACAGTACAGATTGGAACTGCATGGAAGACAATAATTTTCTTTCCTTGTAAACTCAAGCATTCTAAACTCTCCCATTCAGTTAATGGTACCACCATGTTCAGGCATGCCCATATTAGAAACGTGGAAGTGATTCATGATCTCTATTACTACCCACTCTTATAACACACCCGTTCTAGTTCCAACGGTCAGCTTTTCTATTTGAAATGTTGCTATAACATTGAAGATGCTAGTCTGACCATAACACTCCCTTGCCTAAAGCCACCCAAAGTCTTCCCTTGCCTTTTAGGTAAGCATTGACGCTTATATCTTACAAGAATCTGCTCCTCTCTTCAGCTTATTACTGGTAATACTAAACTGCTTGCAGCTCTCCATAAGCTCTGTTCTTTTTGTCTAGAGGAAAGTCACTTTGTTCTAGACCTCTACCTTTTCACCTGGGCAAATACTTCTCTAAATCTATTTTAGGGCTTCCTTTCCCTGACCCTACCTCCCATTATTGACTGTCTTGCCTCTTCTTTCCTATTAGCCAGGTGATCTATTGTCATCACATTAAACTCATTCCACTACAGTTATAGCTTATGCATTAGGATGATTCATTAAAAGACAGGATTAGGCCGTATTCATGTTGCTCTTAGTTTCTATGTCCCCAGAAGCAGAGGTTCTGAGGCCAGAAGCTCTAGAGGTATAGTTGGGGACCAGATCAGCTGGGCAGGCAAGAGTACTTGGAAGCAATCTATTATTACTATCGCTATTTAGTCACATTAATATATACTAAGATGGGGGATTCGAGAACTATCAAAAGTAGGGTGAGTTGTCATATCTGG
This sequence comes from Hipposideros armiger, assembly GCF_001890085.2. NCBI lineage: Eukaryota > Metazoa > Chordata > Mammalia > Chiroptera > Hipposideridae > Hipposideros > Hipposideros armiger. The sequence continues at coordinate 301,708 of NW_017732638.1, forward strand.
AGACCCAAAGTATCATGACCCCATGCTAAAGTATAGACATGTGGTAGGGAAGGGAGTCAGATCATATGTGGAGTCCTAGCTGATGTTTAGCTCATAACTGGTCCAATAGGTCTGGGAACACACCCAGAAGTTATTAACCCTGAGTGTGTAGTTGAGATTGACATACTTGGCATTTGGAATATCCCACATTGGATCCTTGGCATGTGAAGTAAGAGCTATCACAGTGGATAAGGCAAATTGGGCATTTCTGAACCTGTCCCCACCCCAGCCACCATACTAAGTCAGAAGTAGTGCATGAGGGATGGCCAAGATTAGTGTCATGCTTACGATTCAAGCAAAAGCATTGGTGGGCCTTACATCTCAGTTTAATTCTATATTCTGGCCCATGAATAAACTGAATGGGTACTGGAGAATGACTAAACTATGTCAAATTCAACCAAGTATTAGCCCGGGCTCCCAGGTGAGTGAGGTTTCAAGCAGTACATCTGGGTCATCAGCTTTGTATGGAGAAGGGGCCTGAGGTGAGAACATACATTAAAACATGGGCCATGGGCAAAGGCCTAGCCATCTGGTTAGCAGCCTAAAAGGAAGAAGCCTGAACCATCAGGGACAAGAAGATATTAGCAGAGGAATACAGGAGGACATAGGGGGATTGGCATGAAGTATAAAGATTTTTATCCCTCCTTAACACCCACCAGCAAGGATTCACCACAGAAGAGGTACTGAATAACCAAGTAGATACCATGACTGCCACTTGACATTAGCCAATCTTTTAGCCACACCATATTTGGAACAGTGGATACATGCATGAAGTGGCCACTGTAGCAGAGACAGAGGCCAAATATGGGCTCAACATTATGTACTTGCTTTTACTAGTGCCACCAATGGATGTCCAACCTGCCATCAGTAGACATCTTGATCTTGCCACTCTAATCTCTCCTGCCCAGACTTGGCCACAGCAGAAGTATCCTTAAAGGGTTTTTATTTCTGC
>NW_017732638.1:305843-329698 GCF_001890085.2 Hipposideros armiger
TTCAGCATCTTAGCTGTAGAGGGCAGTGTCACTGGCCCTCATATGTGGGATCCAAACCGGGGCCCTCTGGCGTCCCAAGCCAGCTCTTAACCAACATGCCACACTGCCGGCCCGAGTTTGACTCATTTTTAATTTGTGTACATAAGTGAGTTTTGGGAAAGATCTAATATTTTTCGCTCATCTTGTGTTTTCATGGTGATTTCCAACATTGTTTTACTATAATGAATTTTAGAATTATGGGATTTTTCTCCCCTCCAAAAGGGACTGGAAGGAGTGGTAGGGTTGGAAAGAGGCTGAGTAAGGGGATAGGGAGGAAAGCAGAAACTAGAAAATAACTTCCTAGTATTTCAAAGAGAATAGGAATTCTATTTCACAGACAGCAAAACCACCCTGTGAGCCAGGTTTTTGGGGTTTTTTTTTTTTAAAGCAGTATTCCAACACACCTGCCCAATTACACTGCCCATTCCAAGGGACCCATTAAGGTACTCTAGTTACACATCCCAATGGGTACTGGAGAACAAAACTGACTTTACCCACCAACAAAGGATCATCTTTTCATTGAATTTGCCTTTTATTCAAGTAACTGGCAGCTGGCTCTTGCAAAACTTTGCAACAACAAACATTTGAGTTTTTTATTCGTGTGACCAACAATTATTGCTAGAGGGCTCCAATACTAGAAACCCTACCGTTCACATTACATATCCTTATACTCTCTTTCCCCTCTTAATATAACCCTACTAGACAATGCTACTGGGAGTTTTATGCCTCCAGTATCATTTGGTCATCCCATGGCATCTAAAGATGTAATAAGACTACAGGCAGTCAGCGCTACAAGAATACTCTGCCAAGCAGCTACCTAGTAGCCTTCTCCCTTCCCTTCTACTGCTTTCTCCTCAATTCTACATGGTCTTTTGGCACCATGCAAGCCAGTGGCCACTGCCTCAGTCTTCCCCAGCTCTGATGTGTCTAGCGTTTCACTGTTCCACTTCCCAGTTAGTGTAGGAGTCTCACACCCTTTCTTTCCCTGTAAAAGCAGTGAGACAAGAATGTCTTCAGGCAGCCCTCAGCTCCTTGCCTTTCAGGAGCCAGCTCGAGTGAGACAGACCCCTTGAGGATTATTCTGTGTCCCTTCTTTGGCCCCAGTCTGGAACACAAGACAACCCTTCACCTAAAGGATCTAGGGAATTTTGGCCAGCTTAGTCTCAGGTGTCAGTTCTGATATTGACCATTGTATGCAGGGTTTTTCCAAACCTCAATGTTGAAACCTATCTTCAAAGGACAGTTTAGAGAAAATCAACATAGAAAAAGATCTAGTCATAGCTGTTCTTATACAGGCAGACACAGGGAAGGTCCCAGAGCCCATGTCTGGACATGCCTTTCAATTACAACTCCTAACCACTGTTTGATCAAAGACCCCTGAGCAAGGTAGAATTACTAATTTATGACTTCATTATAACAAGATGGTACATTACAAGGTCAAGTAGTTCTTCCCTGTTATGTTTCCACTTATTTTTCCCCTGACCTTAAATCACACCAAAAGATACCCCAAGATCAGTCCAATTTTGAGTAGTTGAGAATTTAGATTTAATACCACCCTTTATCCTTACTTTCTAGATGATCAAAGTGAACCTCAGAAGCAGCTACCTACCCAGGTCAGAACTGATTCATGGTCGAGTTCAGTGGTAGAACAAGCTGTCAGGGTTGGTCGGGACATGAACATTACACAGGGCAGCTACGCCTCCGAGACAGTCACTGTTCCTGGGTGGACTACATTGTGCATTGCCACAGCCCTGGAAGACTTGGGGATCTAAGCAGGGATCTAGTTCTTGGGGCTGGTGTTCAACATGGGAGCTTAGAAAATAGACAAAACAGGAATCAGCTCACTAAAAATGTATAAATTTCAGCATAGGACCAATAGTCACATCTGACAAAGCAAATCTGACCATTTCTGGCCAATTATACCATAAGAAATAGAATTGGCTCTAGATCCTGAGTTAGAGCTAACAAGCTTTGCAGGGTGAAGCTTTCCTGCCCAACTCTGCCTTCCTATTTAGCTATGATTATGTTTAATAATGACTTTGACCTCCAAATTTCCCTAGTGTGCAGAACATAGTCGAAACATTTTTCTAGCAAGTTTTTTCCATCATCAGGGACATTTTCTCCACCTAGAACAGAACCCCACATAGAGCAGAACTTCCTACTTGTGAAGCCACAGCACAGTGGGTTATATTGATAAGAATATGATACCAATCTCTCATTCCTCAGGAGGGTTGGGGCCTGCAGCCATGAACAGCTTCATCTAGCTTCCCAAAATGCTTTGTGTGTGTTATACAAGGATTTTCCGTGTGGGCCATGACTGAAAGTGACTGGAAAGTGTTGTGCTCACTACTCGGCTATGGGACACTCAGTGTTTTAATGTTTTGTGAACATGTTATAAACATTCCGTCTGTTCAGGCTCTGGATTTTAGCCACCCTGTCCGACTTCCATTCCCTTTACTATCAAAGAACCTCATCTTAGACAACTACAGTTGCAGGCTAAGTTCTATGTCAGGCCAAAAAATAACTGCCCCCACCTTCTGCAGTGACCCAGCTATTTCCTCATCCTATGCAAAATTTCCTCTGTATGCTTTGTTTCCTGCAACCCTAGTATCTATTTCTAACCAGACAACTGAAGCTTGGTGAGGATAACCGGTTTGCCATAGGTTATACAGCCACAAGACAGGAGATCAAGCCAGGCCAAGTCTTGTGTTCTAATCATTAAATGATGTCACCTCCCTGCCAAGCTCAGTCTATTCCATGGGAAAGTAGCATCTATCTCCAGAATTCCCATATAGGATGGACTTAGGGAAAGGTAGCCTGGTTTGCAGGGAAAAGCAGACCAGGAATCCATTTTGCAGAAAGATAACCATAGTTTTAACTAACTGGCTAGCAATGAAAGATTGAAGGTGAGTTTTTTTAGTACAGCATTCCTTGATTTATTTTAGCTAAGTTAAATATCTCTGGAGCCTGCTTTGATGGCTTTAAGGTCTTCTTCCATTCTGATCAACATACCTGTATGAGACTAGTCTTCCTACTAGGAAAATTATTAAAACAAAACACAGTACTTTAATTGTTATTCCTCGTGAGTAGTATTGCTGTCAGTCCAACCTAGATTCAATAAATTAAGAGGCAAACTCACTTATCACATTACAAATTAGTGCTTGAAGTACTAATATATGGTATTCATTCTGCATAAGAACATTTAGTGAATAAATTATACTTTCCATTCTTGAAAATACTAACCTATCATTCTGCAATTGTAACTTTTAGTCAATTTTTTTTTTTTCAGCTGAGCCACCCTGACACCAGTTGGCAGCTCAGCAGCAACTCAGCTCGGGCTGGGAATTGAACTGCTGTTGCTCAGAGATCACACTCTTGAGCGAGCTCTTAACCAACTAAGCCACTTGGCCAGCCTTATTTATTTTTTTTTTTTTATTGTTAGTTTCTGGTGTACAGAACAATGCAATAGTTATCCTTTTCACCCTTTCACCTATTATTTTAATGAATATAGAATTTATATTTCTTCCCCTTTAGTTGTGATGTTTATTGAAATCTGGTGTAATGTCTATTGTCTAATAGAATTTGGTTTTTATGTTATAGTAACTCATTTTACTGTATTTTATGAAGTGTGGGCCCCTAACTACTTAGAACCTAATCCTCCTAAGGTAGTCCAAGATGCACAAGTCAGGGCCACCCCACCCTTATAAACTCATTATATAAGAATGACTAATACTGCCTAGAAAATTAACAATTTTATTTCTGTCATCTCATTAGCCTCTCCCCCACCCCCACCCCCACCAGCTCCTAGAAATTCCACATAAAAATAGGAAGGTATTATTGGGAGGAAAGGTTTTTTCTTCAAGACCAATCAGAAGCCAGTGTTCAGGGCCCCACGCAGCCCAAAATTTCTGGTTCTGCCCATTCTTAAATATCTTAAGCAAATAAGAACAAAGCAAATAGCCTTTGGTGGGAGGAATAGAGGGATGGTGTTGATAAATATCAACCCCAAAAGCATCGACCTGGGATAAGAGACCCAAACAAGGAAAGGCCCCCAACAGTGAAGACTGTGGCAAATACGTATCGAAGCAAAGGTCTTAGGAAGGTAACCTAATGGGGTCCAATGTCATGGCCTCATGTTTGTGGTTTCTGTTCAGAAACAACACACAGGGTCTTGTTATTTGAGCATTTTAGGGCACAACCACCAATTAGAGCTTTAAACTCATCTTCCAACAGGGGGCACTTAGTAACTATAGGAAAACAGGCAAGCTTGAAGTTGTGAAACCATGACTGTTTTTGCTAACTTGCCTAAATTGAAATGTTTGGGTTGAAAGTGTGGATAGTGTCACTTTCTAGAGGGATTTGCTTTACCACAGTGACACAGATACAGGGAAATACTTTTAGTTGGAGTCCACTAGAAGGTACTTGTCCTTGATGTTATACAATCTTCCAGGACAGGTGAGCCATGGTTTTCTGCTGACCTAGAAATACAGTCATCTAAGCCCTCATTATTAAGACAAGCCATTCAACATAGTTGTGGAACTTTGTCATGCTCAGAGGCCTAATGTCTCTTGGACCACTTTGGAGAGTTTGTCACATTGAGTCTCATTGTCTTAAGGACTCTGTGTGTCCCTGCTGCTAGAGACACAATCCCAGGACTTAGCTTAGCCTATAGCAGTCAGATACCAGAGACTGATTCAGAGAGAAGGAAGTCAGTGGGAGGAACCCATCTTGGAGTATGGCAGCTACTTAAATTGGGTGAGTTTAATATGAAAGAACTGGTGAGAATAAGGCCAAAACACAAACTTCAGTTCATGCTACATCAGTTTGTAGTTATTAATGCATGTTTTACCAACTTATTTATAATCTCTGAAGGACAAGGGAAGTTTTTGTTATGAGAACAAAGCAAAAATCACCTGTTTTTTTGTTTAAGAGAAGTCTAAGCTTAAGTTGCCCAAAAACCCTGCCTTCCTGGTTTCTCCCCCTCCTCCACTCTGCAAATGTTTAGCAGTAGGGAGAATAAAGTCAGTGATGAGTTTAAGGCATAAATCTACCTTATTAATTCTTTATGACCTAATTAATATTACCTAATTATTAAGTTTATTAATTCACCCAAGCTCTGCCTTTCCAATATTAGAACAGAGTAGATACTTTGGTTCATGCTGGGATGAGGTTTATTAGAAAGGCATAACAAATAGAGCTGTAATATTACTTGGGAAAGAAAACAAGCTAACAAGGAAATAGAGCCAGCAACTGGAATATTGAGATGGGGGTGGGGGGGTCAACAGACTGGAGATCTATATGAATACACAGAACAATCTTAATAGGACTGAAGTGTGAAGAGTTGAGTAAGCAATCTAGAAGACAAGATCAATGAGTGAAACAACTGGGTTCGTTATTTAGGAAAACAAAGTGCAAGGTATTAATCACCCATTCATAAAGGAGTAGAAACAATGGACAGTAAAGTGAGTCAGGGTATGAGCAAGGTATTACCATAAATACCCCATCACCTCTTCACGTATTAGAACTAGTATCTGGCTTTGGAAGGAGACCTGGAGATCAAAATCCCAGCACCTCTTATAAGGGAGACTTTGAACAGTTAGTCTCTACATACGATTATCACCTATACAAGTTGATAGCTACCTAGGACTGAGTAGTTGAGATTCATTTATCTGACAGTGGGCTAGTACTTAAATGCTTTCTTGGGTAAATCAGTGGAAGTAGAAACTGTTGTAATACCTCAGTAAGATTTCTACATCAATTCTAGTTTTTCAAGTGACGGGTAGATTGCTTCACTGAATCAAAAATATTCTGTTAAGTGAATCTAGATTTACTATTAAGTAGGAGAATTAAGTATATGCATGTATTAATCATGTATGACAAATAGCCCTTAACTGGTTTTATAGTGAAACAGCTCAGAGATCTATTAGATGGAGTAGACACACACACACACACACACACACACACACACACACACACACACACACACACACACAAAAGGAAAGGAGACAGCAAGATGTGTTCTAAGTTTTTATATATTTCACATTTTTCTGTCTATTTGGTTATCTAGTCTGATGCAAATGTGTACATGACTAACCTCATGACACTTAACCAGTCATCTTGCCACACCAAAAACTTCCGTTCACATAATGGTAGAAGCCCCATGTTACCCAGAGTTGACAATAGTCAGTGTACAGTAAGAGCTGGGTAAGCAAATAGGACTTGGTGATACAGGAAGTGACTTATTTCCCTAACACATCTAATTTCCCGCTGAGCAAGATAGAAATGACATCTACCTGATTATATGTGGGTTTGGTTTTAGAGATTCAGTTTGGTATTTATAATACCTAACCCTTGAGAATAATAAGCATTAGGTGAAACATTTGTTTTATAGTCATAACAAGTCATTCAAAGGTCAGTATGATTGTACAGATAGGAAATTATTCCTTTTAGGTTAAGTGTCTAAGTGGAGAGATTGAGAAAGTGACTTAACCTCTGGGCCTGTTTTGGTTTCCCCCCTCCCCTATGAAAAAAAAACCAACCTATAAGATATTTACTAAGGAATAAATCAACCAGTATATGTAAAGCATTCAGAACAATGGTATAAACTCTTAGCTACTATTCCATCTTCATGTGTTCTAGTTAGTCAGACCTTTACTGTTCACGATGGTCCTAGATATTTCAGCAATGAGCATGTATATACACTAAAAATGCTTGTGACATAAGGAAAGGGGAACCAGAATCATCAATATCCACTAGAAACCAAAGCTAAGAGGTTAAAATGGATTAAGAATAAGGAATAGAGCACGAACATAAATGGTCAAGAGAGGTGGGGGGAAAAGTGGTATAAAGTTAGGCAAGAGTGTCACTAGTGTAAACAAGAGAATGGAACCCGGAAAATACAAAAGAAAACCCAAACAAAAGTGATCCAGGGTTGTTTTAAAACAGATCTCTGCTTTGAGTGGATATGAAAGCAGGATAACTCTTCATTATGTGAAACAACCTAGTAGAAAGCAACTTGGAAAAAAAAAAGCTGCATTCAATAGGGAATTTATTATGAAATATATTGAATAGAAAGGTAAACCTGGCTTCCTCAGCCTGAAAAAGCTCTCATGTGATGTTCAAAACCTTAACACTGCATCGACTCGATTGTTTGAGGTGCCCATGGCATTGTTTTGATAATCCTACTTTCCAGTTCACCCAGGAACCCATATTATCTGTGGACCTGATAAATCTCCCTCACCCCATTGAGAGGTATGGGAACCTTAAAAAAAAAAAAAAAAAAGCATTCTAAAATACACCCAATTCCAAACAATGGGAATGGGTGGAAAACAGGAAGACATGCAACAGCTAACACTTCAGAAAACTTCTAAATCCTCTTCTGAACTAACAGGTGAATCTGTTAATTCAAGTTGTTAGTGTTTCCACAGAACCACAGGAACATGCCAACACCCATCAAGTTGCAAAAGTTCAGGCAGTTCATTTAGTACAGTGGTTCTCAACCTTCCTAATGCTGCAACCCCTTAATACAGTTTCTTATGTTGTGGTGACCCCCAACCATAAAATTATTTTCGTTGCTACTCTATAACTGTAGTTTTGCTACTGTTATGAATCGTAATGTAAATATCTTTTTGTTTTCCGATGGTCTTAGGCGACCCCTGTGAAAGGGTCGTTCGACCCCCAAAGGGGTCGCGACCCACAGGTTGAGAACCGCTGATTTAGTACCTGATCATAAATGAAAATAAGCCCTGTAAAACCCAATTCCAAGCTTTCGGGTTTGTAAGCGCCAAGAAAAAGCCCTGTGGTTAGACACCTGAAGCATATGTTATTAATCAAATGTTACTCAGTAAAAAAGTCAATGAAAAAGACTTGTGAATTACGGTGATGATTTAAAGTATTTGAAGAAATGTCTATTATCAAACAGGGTCATTACCCATTTGCCCAAATCCCGTCGATTCTTGGATAAAGAAAAATATTGACTGGATTTCATCTGTTGGCACTCCCTGAGGTGACAAACTAGGTATTTGTTTGACAGCTGGAGTACAGTAGGTTAAGTTTCTTTCAGCCTGCCTAGTGTTGAGTCAAGTCAGTTACCAATCAGTTTCCCCATGCCTAGATCCTTTGTCTACTGCTGGGCTTAGGTATTTACATCAAGACAGGTTGTTTCAGTAGGGAAGAGCAGTTACATGCAAGTACATGTGTAAGAACTGCCTTCACCATGACGTCACATGTCTATAGCCAGTCTCTTGGATTTTGTCTTTCAGAGTAATCACAGTACATTAGCTTAAGACCATAATTGGTATTTGCAGACATCTTAGACAAGTTTTGTTGCTGAAGTCGTGACCAAAGCTTAGCTTCGGGAAAAACACTCTGTCTCAAGACTGGGTTGAATAGGTCACTAATTTTGTTCTGAGATTTGAACTTTTCCAAATATTTTTTTTAAGGAATACACGAAGTGCTTCCAGTAAGAACAATATCTCCTCAGATATAACTTGTCAAGGCATCAGGTCGTAGGACCCCTTCCAGTTACCGTGGAGGATTAGTTGCCTAAAAGCCTAATTGCCAGGGACCTCCAGGGTGTAGGCAACAGCCCTTGCACTACAATTAACTCTGAGTCATGAGTTGGCCCAGTCCATTATGCAAGCTAACTGGTTAAGAACTCACTTGGAAAGCTCCTTAAGGATTGCACATCATTTAAAAACTGACCCCGACAAAGCTGCAGCAGTCAACACTTGTTGAGATTCTTTATCACCCTTTATTACCCTTACTATCAACACAAGAAACAAGCCAGCAGCACAGAGGCAGCACAGTGAGCGGAAAGCCCCTGAGATTCCAGGTCAAATGGAGTTTTCAGTGCAGAACAAGGTAAATGGGATTTCAGCTTTCTCAGCTATAATGAAGTATCGGCTTCTTCCAGGCTTGAGAATTCTTAACCGGGGATGATATTCAAGATACAAAGCAACCAAATCAGTGATTTTATAGTAATACTGCCACCAAGTAATGTAGCATAAGTTACTCAAACATTTTAATAACGCCAAGTCAATTAGTGTTTTTGTTTTGCTACTAGTGCCTGTATGATGCTCCTGCCTAGCTATGTATGATTTAACAAAGGAAGCAGTTACATCCAGGTGACCTCTGCATTGGCCTAGTGATTAGACCTGAAGGTCTGTTGCAGCTCAAGGGTGGCAGGGCCTTCTGCACATGAGACTTGACAAGGTGCATATCTGCATGCAAGCAGTCAACACAAGGTCTCGATTTTAAAGTCTATGCCTCACCACTTGAAAATGCTGCCAGCATGCCTCCCCTCTCCCAATGCTGGCGAGTTCCTGAGGACCAGACAGATGCTGCACATGCCTGCTCAGCCACCCCATATATCTCACTGGTGGCCACCTGGACCATCAACATCTGTACTGACAGCTCTTAGGCTTTCATTCCCCAACCTTGGGGCGCCTGCTGACCAGCATCACTAGGGAACTTGCAGTGGTAGCAAGTAGATAGCTTCTACCAATGAAGTATGTATTCCCTTAACACAGACATCCTAGAGCATACCGACTTCGCTTCTGTTCTACAGCTGCTCAGACATCTCACATGAAAAGCTTTGCATTATGCATTATTTGGGATGTTATGCCTATAAAAGAGGAAACCCCAATTTGCTGTTTCAGCCTATGACTATAAGGGAGATCACAGTAGTGTCAAAATCCAAATTGTTGGCTCAAATCTTCCCTACTGCATCATACACCATAGCCCTACACAGCAGCCCAGCTTGAGTGTAGGCCTCAATCTCTCATGACCTCAGCCTCACCACAGCCCTCTGAAGCAGGTTCAAGGGACAGGCACTCCTCTCTTCAGCATCCTGCTCCCAAGACAAAAGCTCCCCCTCTTGGCAAAGCCTATAGTGAATGTATACACACCTGGGGAAAGTCAACCCCGTTGTTCTAAATTCCAATCCAGGTTGAATCCGTTTACCTAGAAAGACATTTTGAGTAAGGAGTTGTGTTGTCAAGAGAAGGATCCCCCCCCACCTACCCTCTAAAGGAGGCTTAGTTCAGTTAGATATCCATTTACATTGGTCCTTACACAGGCACAACGTCATCTCAGGTGCTAAGCAGGAATCTAAGCAGCTTTGTACTGTTGGAGTGTGAGAGGCCTCCTTAACATAGCAGCTCATGGCTGAAAAAAATCACACTGAGCCTCATTTGAGTGTAGCAACCGGAGGAAGCCTAGTTCTTCCCCGTCTCGAGGAGACTCTGGTACGTGTTTTGGAGGAGTACTAGGGTGGAGTGAGGTCCTGGAAAGGTAGATATTAAATGCCTAAATACTTGATTTTTAAGATACTTTCTAACTCCAATTGGAAAACACTCCAAGATAAGAGCTACTTGTGGTATTTTTCCAGTGTCCTGTACTTAGGACAGCCATGAATTACTAAACTAAGCTTTATAATGTGTGCTGTAGGAACAGATGGCCGAGAAAATTTCAGGACAAAGTTTTCCAGCAATAATCAAATAAAGCGATTGCTTAGGGGTGTGGAAGATAGCCATACTGCTGATGTAGGATTGTGTGAAATAAAGGCAGTGATCCTGACAAAGTCCAAGTAAATAGCTTAAATGGTTTCAATGTCGTCATTCCTGGGAATTTCCCTCTTAAAAGGTTTGCACTCAGCTGACAGGAATACTGAAACTACATTCTATGCAAGTCATTTAGACATCTCTAAAACAGATAGCAAATAAGTTTTAAGAGGAATAGTAGGCCCCAAATTACCTTTTATCTAGCCCAACACGACAGCCATTAGCCAATGAGCACTTGATATAGGGCTAGTCTTAATTGAGAGGTGCTCTAAGCTTAAAATGCATACCCAACTTCAGACTAGTGCTGGAAACATCTGTTCTTATTGAATGTTGAAATGATAAACATTTTATCTTTTGGGCTAATAGTCAGTTCCGCTTGTGTTTTCTTTAATGGGGCTACTCTAACAGCTAAAGTTACATATGCAGCTTGTATTTGTTCCACATGATGGGTCTCCTGGACAGCACCCTTCTAGAGCTTCCTATAAATTCTCTGTAAAGACAGCATGCAGAGAGCCCTGATCTAGAAGCTTTCCACATATGATTTCAGGTAGAAGTTGAGGGTTCTTAGGGATGAAAAAACTTGATTACAGAGACCTAAAGAGCACCAAGTTTTTTGGTTCATACCACATCTCATCTCCTACCTGGGAGTTTTTAGACCCCAGACCCAAAGATGATATAAATTAGAAAGAAAATAGAATTAGACAAAATTAGGTATCTTCAGACAATTGTTGCTTGTCCTTTAGTTGACTATGCCGAATCTAAGCATCTTCTAAAATTTTGCCAAACCGCTTCAGAAATCTCACCAGCATGTATAGCACAGACCAAAAGCCATCCTGGGTTTTTCTAAGCTTCCTCACCATCTCAAAGCCTAGCCTTGTTTCCACCAGGCCATCACGGTAGGGCAGTGAGTACATTTTGTGGTCATCTACAGGGCTTTCCTGCTACTGAAGAGAAGCTTCCTTCTCCTCACTCGATATTTAGGTAAGTTCTTCTCAAGCACCTTCTGTCACCTTGTTGAATACGATTGTGCCCGGTTTAGACACCAAAATTGAGACATGAAAGGGCATTATGAGAAATGTAGGCCAAAGATGAAATCCACTCCAGCATTGTTTTTAAGATTACTTCAAAGCAAAGCAGCCAGACTTGAAAGCCAGTTGGAATTCCCAGCCAGCTTTCCCTTTCCCTTTTCTGGGGGGAGTTACGCACTGCCATTGATTAAGCACCTGGAGTCACAGCTGGGTGTTGTGTTTGCTCTGAAGCTGTGCTGCAGGCTCCTACAGGACAATGCCTCCCGCCGGGAGCATGCTCAGCACAGGGGTGTTGACATAATAGTCACCTTCACACTCGTCTCACATGAAGCACAAGCTGCAAGAAGTCTTGTTTGCTACCAGCCAGTCACTTGCTCCAGTCACTGGTCTCATGACCCTGGCTTTCTTTGGGAGGTGGGGGAAGGGGAAACTGCTTGACCTGAAGAAACTCTGGCAACGCCAGCTGTCACCCACAAGCTTCTAAAGGACTGGTTCCCCCATCGAGGAAAAATGCCAGCCATTCCAGTTAAACAAAATCAGATGCCTGGAAGGGCTGCTTGTAAGCCACCTGCTTTATGGATCAAAAGATTCAAACTGTAGTGAAGGCTGGAGCTCCCCACTGAGTATTTTATTTTATTCTCCAACTTCACCTCCATCCCACTGAAGATTGCCAACCTGACAGTACTGAAACAGCCATCATGGAAGCCATAAGACCCAGAGTGATAACTTCTACGTAAGCTTAAATTTGCCACAAGGAAGATTAGGCCTCGATTAGACGTTTCCCTAGAGGCAGCATGAGAATTTGAAGAGGATAATGCTGTAACCACAGCTGCAAGCTTGAGGTATCTTAGTAAGGACTGGTTGTTTTTTGGGGGTTTTTTTTGTTGTTTTTTTGTTGTTGTTGTTTTTAAGATTTTTTTATTGGGGAATTGGGGAATGGGAACAGCGGTGGGGAATTGGGGGAAGGGGAACAGACAAGTTGCTGTCCTTTTGTTCTTCAGTCTAGTTGTGGAGGACGTTGCTTCACTGGCCCAAGTTGGCACCATCATTGCTCTCTTCCCAGGTGAGGCACATCAGTTGCTGGCCTCTGAACGGCCGCTCACTGCTGCTGCTGGCCGCTCACGCTGGCTGCTGGCTGCACACAGTAGCCCATGGCAACCCGCTGCCACAGGGGCTGCAGCCTACACCATCGCCGGCGACTCACGGCAGCCCAGCTCCAGGTTGAGCTGTTGTTCAGCATCTTAGCTGTGGAGGGCAATGTCACTGGCCCTCATATGTGGGATCCAAACCGGGGCCCTCTGGCATCCCAAGCGAGTTCTTAACCATCGCGCCACTCAGCCGGCCCAGGACTGGTTTTTAATAACTAATGGGTGAGCATCTTCAATAAGATGAGGTACTATATTGAAAAACTTTCAAACTGTGTTCCCCAATACCTTGGATACTGTCTGGGCCTGTTGGGGCAGTAGGCTAGAGAAAGGGGTTCTGCATACCTTCTCCCCTGCTGCTCCTACAGCAGGCTTTTCTTACTTTGTGCTAAGATTACACACACACACACACACACACACCCCACCACCACCACCACCACCACCACCACCACCACCACCACCCCCCACCAAACCCTGTTCAAAAGACACTAGGCTTGAGTTACATCTACTCGGCTCACCTGAATGTCGATTTTGGGGGAGGGTTGGAGTCATGATAATCAGACAGCTACCTTTAACAAATCCATCCAAAGAAATTAAGCTTCTCCCAGAGACAGGTTTTAGTTCAGCTGGTTCCAACTTCTATCATTGAATTTCCTCACCCTTGACACTTTTCCTGCTACCCCCTTTTCATTGCTTAGTACTTATCTGAGTGGCATATTATAGTTTAGTTATCTTTGACCCTAGTTTTAGGTTGATTTGGTGCTAAGAAATACAATACATGGCTACAACCAGAGACTAGCCACTGGACTCTGTTGAGAAGTTCTAGGTGAACACTGGATTCTAAGCAGAAACCTGAAAAGTAAACCTAAAGTAGCCTTGGCTCACAACCGAGGAATTTCAGTTAAGGCCACCCTAAGGGTTAGTCAGGATTTGAACTATTAAGAGCTAGTCTGACAAGTTTTAAGAGAAAATGTAACAAGAGGTTCAGGCTGAACTATGCCCAGTGGACAGAAAGCAGTAAGAAAGCATTTCAGACTGAAGTTCAGAGAGGCATCCACAGAGGAAATGGCCTAAGGCATGGCCAGATTCCCACTGGCAGAGAGGATGAATCCTGCACTATCCCCATGTCTTGTTCTAAAAGAAAATTTGCAATTAAACTTGTTATTCCACCTCTTCTCCCACCTTTCCAATTAAGGTTTTAGTTATAAACTTGTCTCCTTCTACCCATCACATTATTGTTTGTTATCTAGAGCCACATGGCTCTCCAGGAGTCTGGGCAGTAACACCAACTACATGTGGCCACCAGTTTTATAAGACTCACCTGCTGGTGAGTCGCTCAATTGATTAGGTGAGTAAAAGCAGGTGGCAATTGTTTTGCCCTGGATTTCTAATGTGGGACAGGTGAACTTTCCAGCGTCTCCACTGTTAGTACTGACTTCTCAATAGAATACTGTTTTCTTTGCCCAATAATCCATTGTGGTATTTTGTCGATTTGAAGTCGAGTTGTATATATAGGTTGTTTTTCCTTTTCCTTGATTTTTATAGTGGTGAAATAAATTTACAGAAAGGAGGGGTTCAGTGGACAAAGCATATCATGCATTAATGTCTTAGAATTCATTTAAATTTAACCAAGTTCTTGACTGACTTAGTCACTAATACGCCCTCTTGTGGAATTCCTGGAAGCAAAGAAATTTTTGCTATCAGTCAAGGGACACGTTACAGGTGGGAACGCTGCAGGATGAGTCATCAGAAAATCGGTTTTCAGTGTTGTTAGGCAGCCATGGAGAAATAGAGCCACTCATCACTGCCCCCAGGCTCCAGCCTGCAGGAACCTCCCACACCACATGTCCCAACAGCCCGGTTCTAGTTATAACCATTAACTAGCAGGGACTCTCAAGATCTCAAGGCTCATCCGTCAAGTAATCCTATGCCAAGTATTGCAGCCAAGAACTACGCATCTCTTGAGCAGGGTATTTACATGAAGCCAAATTCTTTGCTCTTCTCTTTCAATCCTGCTTCTTTTACAAGTACGTTGTAAACAAAGTAACTCCCCACTGATGGGGGCGGATGAATATGCCTGTCCTGACTGTTGTAGTTTTTCTTCATTTTTCCTGGTCTTTCTTAAAGCAGGTAGACCTAGGTATTTGGCTGCAGTGTGATTTTTTTTTTTTTTAAGATTTTTATTGGGGAATCGGGGGGATGGGAACAGAGCTGGGGAATTGGGGGAAGGGGAACAGACAAGTTGCTGTCGTCTTGTTCTTCAATCTGGTTGAGGAGGATGTTGCTTCACTGGCCCAAGTTGGCACCATCATTGTGCTCTTCCCGGGTGAGGCAGATCAGTCAGTCACTGGCTTCTGGACGGCCGCTCACTCTGGCTGCTGGCTACACACGGTAGCTCATGGCAACCCACTGCCACAGGGATTGCAGCCTATGCCGTCGCCGGCGACTCACAGCAGCCCAGCTCCAGGTTGAGCTGTTGTTCAGCATCTTAGCTGTGAAGGGCAGTGTCAGTGGCCCTCATATGTGGGATCCGAACCGGGGTCCTCTGGTGTCCCAAGCCAGTTCTTAACCATCATGCCACTTGGCCGGCCCTGCAGTGTGATTTTTAAAAGCAACACCTTTGTTTATGTAGTTGACATACAGGAGCTGCAATACAGTTTGCTATATAGCCCTTGTGAAATCAGTCAGGATAATAAACATATCCGTCACATAGGGTGCTCTCAATGTATCACAGACACCACATTATCCCCTTTCCCTATGACAGACAGTTGTCTCTCGATAAGCTCAAGGAAGCCTCACCATCTTCAGTGCTCTGGGTAGCCATCTAACCAGATGAACTTTCCTCACTATTCCAACTGCAAAAGCTTCTGACCGTTCACCTTCAGAAAAGTGCTTTCAGATGAGCAAGTCTGACACCAAATGAAGAGCCCCAAGTGAGGGAATACATTCCCCCCACCTCCACATCCAGGTGGAAGGAAGGTTAGCTTCACCTTAGACAGCTGCTTTCCAAAGGGATGTGGTTAAGACCTTAACTCCCTGGTACGAGAACTCAAGATGCTTGAAGTTCATTTTAGTTTTTTCTTCACTATCACAAAGGAAATTTCCCTCCCTCAAAGGAGTCTAATTCAAAAATAGTATATGCTTCCCTCCCATGTTTTCACCCAGGCTGATCCAACCTTTAGTCTCTGAAGCAGGGAGGAGAAAAGCTACTTTTCCCTCACTTTCTGCCATGACTCTAGATAGGAGTTTGTCTCCAACAGATTTTAGGATTGTAGCTGAAGGCTAGAAGACAGACATTTAGAAACTTTTTGTGAAGAAAGCAAAATAGCAAGTTTGTTTTAAGCACAGAATGTTTAAGCCTAGACTTCTTTTCAAGGGGGTTTATAAGACTGCAGTAAGTTAGCTAAAAGAGTAATTTTGCTGAAGTATCTTTTATACTAGAGGTTAAACAGAATTCAATAAAAAGCAGGTGACTTCTCAGAAAGATTTGAGCATGAAAAAAGAAAATTCAAGATTTGATCTTAAGCTTAAGAACTCCCTTTAGAAACCCCAATAGTTAGAAAAGGTTCTCTGTATTGCGAGAAAGAAAACACGCCTGATAAAGTGACTTCAGGAAGTCACAGTGGCCTCGTATTTTCTGTCTGCACAGAGCACTGGTTTCCCTTCTTTCCAGTTCCTCAATCTGTTTGTTTAGATTCCCTTTGCCTTATTTTTTGTTCACCTTTCACTTCTAAAGTAAGCTAACCAAAAAATTTCCTGTGTTCTTTGAAAACTTTGGTTCTTTCCACCCACCCCTCCCCACCATCAGAGAAATTTTTAGCATGAGAATGCCTGTAAAACTCTGGACTGCATCACCCACTACCACAGACCACACCCAACACCAGCAGAATGATCAACAGCCACCTCACAGACTTCCGCTTTTTTATACCCAAAGCCCCTCCTTTTTCTTCTTGGGTGGGGACCAATGAGAATGACAAGCAGCTACTTCAGCTCTACAATTGGTCCCTGACTTCTGGCAGGTGAAAACAAGCCTCTGGATGCCTGGTTGCCCAAGGGCCTTCTTTTTAAGCTTCCTATTTTAAAGAGGCATTGCTCCCCCGGCCTGCTTTTTTACTATGTTGTGTAAAGGTTTCTGAGTTGTTAAAGACATATTTCGAGGGAATAGTTTAGAGTCATTTTCAAAAAGGGGCTGAATCAACTTCCCCTCTAGCACTTAGTCTTAATATGGAAAATGTTTAGTGTGCCCGAAGGAATTTCAAAAAGAGACATATGAGTAGCTATAAGCATACCTCGATTTATTGTGCTTTGCTTTATTCTGCTACACAGGTGTAGCATTTTTTACAAACTGAAGGCAAGGCCCTCTACCAGCCAAAAGATTAGGATTCACTTTATTGTGATACTCATTTTATTATGGTGGTCTGGAACTGAACCCACGATATCTCTGAGGCATGCCTGTGTTTGGTCAGATACTGATAATAGTTTACCATCAGATAAAACTAATGATCTTTATTGCTCACCTGTGTGTGTCATTCATTTATTCTTTCTTTCACAAGTATTCTTAAAGCCTATGACTCAAAGGAAGCAAGGAAATGACCTCGTAGGGCTCGGGTTTTGTCTGTGCTTATCAAACTGCATGCTAGATGTATGAGACGTCTCAGGATACACATGTTTCTGGAAAGTCAATTCCGCTCATGAATGTGGGGGTAAAAAGCATTGTTTTATGTCAAGATAGAAGAATTCAAACTGATATAAATAAATAATTTATGTAATAAATAGGGGAGAAGAGACAAGTCTTCTTTACAGAAAAATTTCAAATAATATATGTCCATTCAAATAATATATTCCCACCCAGGAAGTGGAGTTTCATTCGCCTCCCTTTGAGTCTGGTCTGGACTTAGTGACTCATACTTCTAAAGAACAGAATAGGGAAAGGTTAAATAACAATTTTACAGTGAAGAAACCTGGCAAACACTATGCAGACCAAGTGATCCAGGTTAACATCGCCAGTGATAAGTCATGTTGTTGTTATGTATCCCCTGATATGATGTGATAAGAAGAGCACTTCACCCCATGGTATCCTTCCTGAAAACCCATAAGTCCAATCTAGTCAAGAGAAAAATATTAGACAAAAGCAAATTGAGAGACATTCTACAACATCCTGATCAGTACTCTTCAACATGGTTAATCAAGCTCATGAAAAATAAGAAGAGATTGAGAAACTGTCACAGACCACAAGAGAATGAGATATAACTAAATGCAATGCAGTACCCTAGATGGAATCCTGGAACAGAAAAGATGTTAGTGAAAACATTGGCAAAATCCAAATAAAGTTTACAGTTAGTTTATAGTAATATATAAATGTTGATTTTTTAGTTTTGGCAAACATACCACAGACATATAAGATGTTAACGTTAGGGGAAACTGGGTAAAGGGAATAGGGAACTCTCTTTTACTATCCCTGTAACTTTCATGAATCTAAAATTATTGCTAAATAAAACACTTATTTAAAAGAAAAAATAACAACAAGAAAAGAAATAATCACAAAATGTGCATGAGTTTTTAAGATAAAATGTGAACCTTCAAAGAAATTTTATGCTTGTGGCAAACTGTTTTAAACTATACCCCCACCCCTAGACTTGCTGGAAGCACTTTTCCACTGTTAGATGTAATTCAGAGCAAAAGGTTGAGGAGCAGCATGTTTAGCTAGATAATCCTATAGGTGCTTGGAGAATGTATGCAAGGAGGATAAGACTGGGGACTGAGAGGTCAGCTGAAATTGAGCCGACATGTAACCAAGTGAAGGCAGTAAGTCAATAAGCAACTATTGTAGGAACAAATTGACTTATTTGTACCTGTGGTTGCTACCAGTGCTTTCTGAGAATTTACTAATTCCAGCCATCCACTTCATCTTGGCTATTCACACAGCTGTAGTCAGGAGAAAGGAGCCCCTCTTCTAAGGTATCCAGATAGCATCAACAAAAACACCAAATATGTTTGAGAATAATGTGTTTTACAAAAACAACACCTAAAAAACAAAAACAAAACACAACAACTACTATGAGAGACAGGGTAAGTAGTAGGTAAGAAACATGGACTTTGGAGGTAGACAAACCTGAGTTTAATTCTCAGCTCTATTACTTACTATGTGATCTCACACTAGTTAACCTCTCTAAGCTTCATCTTCCTCATCTGTGAAATGGGGATAAAAATAGCACTTACTCATAAGATTGGTGTGAGGATTGATTGATAGTATGTATGAAAAGCATCTAGAATAGTTCCTGACATAAACATAAGACTTTCTATTACTCAGATATGTTCTACATACTATACATATTGACTCACTTAATCCTCACAACAATCCTATTATTAGTCTTTATGTTCCACATGAGGACTCTGAGCCACAGGAGGATGAATCATTGGCCCTAGGTAACACAGCCTATACGTATTAGAGCTTGATTCAAACCCAAGTAGTCTGGCTCTACAATATTTGCTTTTAGCCAGTGCACTGAATTGCCTCTTCCATTATTAGAAAGGAAGAAAAGAGAGCATACTGGGAGGTCCAAAAAAAATGGAGGTACATTATAAAAAAGAAATGATCAGCCTTACTGGGGCATTGCAAAGGTGTAAATAATGCAGGAATGAATTGACAACAATACCAAGTTCTTGTCCAAGAGCCAATTGAAATGGTAGCACTTGCTTCTTCAGGCCCAAAAGTCAATGAGAACATTCCCCTGGGAGCCATGTAATAACATTGTAAAAGTAAAGCTTATCAAATTAGAGAAGCTCCCTCCCCCATATACTTATCACAGTATTTTCTCAGTTGATTTCGTGGACAGAAACCTCAAATACCAGATAGTGAAGTTCAAAACTAGACACGTGACAATCCTCACGGTGAAGAGGCCAGCCCACATTCTGGAATTAATCATCATTCTTCAAGACAAAAGCCAACCCAAGCCTGAGGCCATGTTCTTGAAGACTCCTACTGCTCCCAGCCTAAGGAAATGGCAACCACAAAAGTAGAGGCCCAGCCGGGGTGCCTAATTTGACCACCCCATCTCTAATTTATTGTTCAAATATTAAAATTAACATTCTTTGAGTCCCTACTCTGAGCCAGGTAATCTACATACATTGGCTCACTTAATCCCCTCTTGAGCCCCATGATATAGATATTGATATTCCCATTTATGAATGAAAAAACTCAGATTCAGAGGGATTAAGCAAGAGGCAGAGCCAGGATTTAAACCCAGGTTGTTCAAATATCAAGTCCCTGCTCTTAAGCACCAAGTGCTACGGCTGGGGTTGTCAAGAAAGCGCGTCTGAAGGGCTGTGTTGGGCTGGCAGAGCCAGTTACAACTTGTCATAACCTTATATTTCTTTTTTACAATGAGAGACCCCTGAAATCCACGAGAGAAGAAAGACAAAAATACTCTTCCTGCCATAAGAGCTATCCTTAGGGACGGAGGCACAGAGAGGAGAGGTGTGGGGAAAGCGCTCCAATTTTTATTTCAACAGCTTTATTTTAGTTCTGTTTCTTTTGAGCCAAGGCCAACTGCTACAGAATCCTAATCGAACCATCCTTTTTGTCTTCTGTCTCACTTCCGCACCAGCACCCCAAAACCTGAGTTGGTGGAGGAGGAAACAGGGAGGGGAAATAGGGTTTGTGTAAAGAACAATTCCAGTTTTAGTTTCCTTAACTCATTTCTGAATGGGACTAATTCACCAGAACTAACTGCCCCTTGCACTGCTTTCTGATGTCTGCCTGGATCCTGGGCCTGTTCTTTAAAGAATAAAGGCAGCCAGCGGAACCATCCTTGCCCGCACAGCATGGAGAACTCTGTGTTGGTGATCTGCCCTTTGGAAGCTTGGATTTGCTACTTATTACTTTGATGGGGCTGGTGGTACTACATATACAGATACATCATAGTATTTATTTGATCTTTTACATTAGTATAGTTGTGGACTTCAGAATGTACAAGTGTATTTAGACTATAAATAGACTTAGAAGTTTTCAGTTCCTTGCCTTGCCTATATTTCTATATGCCCTATTAAAAAGTGAGAAAGCAGCTGCAAGTGCTTTTGTAAGAAGCCTACCCAAGTAGACTTTCTCTTGAGTCCCTCCCTCCCCAGCATCTACTCTGCCACTACCCTAGTTTAAGCCCTTACTTCTCACCTGTTCCTTCGCTCTACCCTCCCAACTGTCTGAACTACTAACTTCAGAGTCCCACTCTCTAGACTATTCTCCACACTGCATCAGAGAGATCTTTCTAAAACACAAAACCCTTTTCTGGCTTTCCATCGTGTTCAGGATAAAGACAAAATTCCTGCCATGAGGGGGGAGAGAGAGAGAGAGAGAGAGAGAGAGAGAGAGAGAGGAGGTCAGGTTATTTACTGACTGATCCAATCTTCCATCAATCATTCAAGTGCCATCTGTACTCTGGCCCCCTCCAGGTGGTCCTTCTAACATTTTTCCAATGCTGGCCCTCCTCTAGTTCATCCTCCTCTCCTTTTCACCTTCCCCATCCACCTGGCTAATGCCCACTTATCCTTCAAGGATCACCACAAGTTTTGTCTTCTTCAGAAAGCACTTCTCTGTTAAACTCCCCAAAGTGAGTGAAGAACCTCCCTCATGTCCTCGCAGAATAAAAATACTAACACATCTCTTATCACAGCTCCACTGTCACCATCTGTTCACTTGTCTGTTTCCTTCACCAAAGTCAAGCTCATGGAAAATCCATCTTCTTATTCACCTTGTGTCCCAGTCCCTAGAATAGTTCCTGACCTGAAATGGTTACCCAACCATGATATTTGAGGGAATGAAGGACTGAAGGATGAATAAATGCCTAGGTTGCTGTATCTAGAAACAAAAGGTACACTCAAATGGTATAATTGAGAAGAGTTTAATAAGGGGACTATTTATAAAGGTGTGTATCCAAGGTAAGGGAAACCCATAATATAAAATGAAGCATCCCTGCAGCCAGCTACAGCAGGAGCCTGAAAGTGCAAGTAGAATGTAGCTCCTAGAACCCAGAGAAAGAGATACTGCAGGGGAGGACAAACTGACAGGAGGAGTGGCCTTCAGTAGACATGCATCCAACCTGCAGTGACCAGGCATGATGGGGGCTACGGGAATAAAAATTTTTTTAAAATCACTCTCCTCCCGTCCTCCAGCTTCCTGATACTGCCTCTCACTGGCCAAACCAGCCAGAAGCCAGAGAGCAAGGGAACCAATGATGCAGTCAGCACAGTCAACCCGCCAGGGCACAGAGCAGAGTGGGGAGGGGCTGGGAAGGAGCAAATGGGAACTATCCAACAGGTTCTTTCCAAGACCAGAATCATGGGCTGCATTCTAAAGGTTAAGAAGTTCAAGAATGATAATCAGAGAAAAATGTATCTTCTTCGCAGCTGGAAAGAGAATTAATTCTAAGGAGAAATACTTTGCTAAGCCAGTTGTAATAAAGAAGAGAGCAATAGGCTGGCACCTGGGTTTCTTGCAGAAGAAGCACCTTCCTCTGGATAATAATGGAGGAAAAGGGAGGAGAATAGGGTTGAATGCATTCTTGGGGGAAATTTAAGAGGAAAAGGAAGACAATGTCTGAGGACCAGAAAGGAAGAATTGGGACAAGAGATAAATCTAATGGAAAATTTTCAAGTGAAATTGTGGGCACTCTCTGTGATATCGTCATGTGAATTACAAACCCACATTAAAAATGAAGAAAGAGTCCACCTCCTCTTTTTCGGCTGGGACCTCCATCTTCCAGTAATTCGTCAAGATAACCAACACAAAGGGAAAGAGGAGAGGCCCCCGCTCTGTGTTCTCTGGACCTTTTAGAAAACTTGTAATAGTTCCTTTGCCCACATACACTCGAATCTACAAGGAAGGTGATATTGTAGACATCAAGGGAATGGGCACTGTTCAAAAAGGAATGCCCCACTGATGTTACCGTGGCAAAACTGGAAGGGTCTACAATGTTACTCAGCATATGGTTGGCATTACTGTAAACAAACAAGTTAAGGGCAAGATTCTTGCCAAGAGAATGAATGTTCCTATTGAGCATATTAAGCACTCTCAGAGCCGAGACAGCTTCCTGAAACGAGTGAAGGAAAATGACTAGAAAAAAAGGGAAGCCAAAGACAAAGGTACCTGAAACGCCAGCCTGCCCCACCCAGAGAAGCACACACTGTGTGAGAACCAATGGAAAGGAGCCTGAGCTGCTGGAACCCATTCCCTATGAATTCATAGCATAAGTGTAAAAAAAAATAAAGGACCTCTGTATTGTGAAAATAAAAAATAGTAATAAATAAAAAGAATGAAGAAGTCATGATATGCTCAGTGTAAATGGATTTCTTGTGGAAGTTAATGAAGGGATTGAGTATACATCAAGATTGGTACTGGGCTGCCAAACACAAGAGTCCAAGAAGAAAGATACATTTCTTAGCTACACAGAGAGAAAGCTGAGCTTCAGAGAGTTACAGTGACTGAATGAAGGGCACAATGTTAGAAAAGAGAGCAGGACTCAAAACCTGGTCTGTCTCATTCCAACTTTTGGATGTTTTCATCCATCAAGCCAACTCTTTCCATTTTGTCTCTGACACAGAAGAGGAAAGGTGGGCATGTGAGAAGACTTATGCCTGCCTGAATATAGTAACTATGGCTAAATAATTTTTAAAGTTTATAAACACATATGAATATAAGGGCTAGAATTTATGGTGCATATACTGTGTGCCAAGGGCTTTATGTGAGTTATCTTTCCTAAATAAAGTAACCCAAGAAAGCTTTTATTACTATCCCATTTTACAGATGAGGAAATAGATGAGAAAGATGAAGTAACTTTCCCAAAGTGCACAATTAGAATTCAGAATTTAAGCTCAGGCGACCTTTACTTCTGAATCATCTCAACAGCTACCCTGAATACATTTACTCATTTTAAGCATTTAAAAGGGTAGCATCAAGGGCCAGCCAAGTGGCACGTTGGTTAGGAGTTGGCTTGGGACACCAGCTCTGAGCAGCAGGGCCCCGGATCGGATCCCACGTTAAGGCCAGTGACGCTGCGCCCTCTACAGCTAAGGTGGTGAACAACAGC